>NC_079515.1:16774966-16810825 GCF_000801105.2 Raphanus sativus
ATTTGATATTAAACGCTTAATTACAAGTTAGTTTAATATAACTGACGTGGTTCTCTTTTCCAGGACAGGGAGTTGCTTCGTCCAGCATTTAGTATCTACTAGTTTACTTACCACTGCTGTGTTTTGGTTTCACTCCCCACCCATCCTGTCGCCACTTGTAAAGGCTTATCAATGTTGGCTTTCATATCAACTACTTAATCTCACACACCACAAAAAAAATTGGATCCCTGGTAATAAAGAATGCATGTATGGACTCATAAACAGAGACGGAGAGCAATAAAAAAGAAGATGATGAGATGAGGGTACTAACAAAATATGCATATTACCACTACACAGGAGGAAGTTTTAACACACAAGGCAAACAGAGACAGAGAGCAGGTACAAAAGAGTTATATCTTAGCTACGACTAGAAGATGAAAGCTAGATAGTAGGAAGAGGAGGAAGCCAGTGAGGAAGGTGGAGATTAACCTCAGTCTTATCCAGTCTCTCTTCAAAATGACCAAGGCTTCTGGTCTCAGTCTTATCCAGTTTCTCTTCAAAATGACGAAGGCTTCTGGTGGGGAGATGGTAAACACCAAAGACAGGTTCTACAAGATAGATGGAGTTGGGGAGTAGACCAGGGCACGAGCTAGCTTGGACGCAGAAAGGGTCAGACTCCGAAATGAAGATGCACAAATCACCAATGTCCTCAGTGTAACACATGTTGATCATGTCTTCCTCTCTAAACACCATGAACACAGGGTCTCTGTCGTCCAGAGTGTAGCATTTGACGAGGAAACGCTCCCCGGAGGGAGACTCAACCCAGTGATCAGCCCTGGAACAAGAATCCAGAAACTGGTGCTGGGACTGTGAGAGCTTGGGACGGTTGGTATACATAAACTTACGGAAGCTAGGGGTGAAGTGGAGATCCCAGGAGCACAAGTAGGTGCTGCCAGGAAGAGGCAAGTAGAACTTGCGGTCTCTGTTGGAGAAGATGAGGTTGGATCTTTCCAAGAAGGGGAAAGGAGTGGCGATGTTAGTCCAACGCAAATCACGGTTTGGTCTACAGAGACAGAGCTGTCTGCCCAAGAACTTGAGAGCAACGACCAAGTCCGGGTCATCATCACTAGGAGAGGATGAAGACATAGCGACATTGCAGAAGACGTCAGTTTGGCAAGAGGAGAGAGCAGTGAGGGGAGGCAGAGGAATGACCTTGGATGATGATGTTGTGGAAGACAGTGGGTTCAAGTGGTCGGAGATGTACAAGGAACGGTGGTCGGAAAAGCCAGAGAAAAAACCCCATCCAAGAGAAGATGCAACGAGAGTGGTGTCAGCGAGCTCATGGGGATGTGGTTTGTCAGGGACAGTGAGTAACTCTTCCTTGGCAGCATCGAACAAGAGAATGTCATCAAGTACATCTTCTTCCTTGACCGTATTGCCAAGCCTCAGAAAAGGACCCGAAGACGGTGAGGAGAACAAACGAAGGCCCCTCTTGTGCATCTGCAGCAAACGTATATATATATATATTTGAGAGCTAATTTAAGAGACTTAAAGAGAAAGAAAGCGAAGCTTACCAAGGAGAGTTCGTTGAGAAACCGAGACATGGTTCAAGCTTCAAACTCTCCTCCTCCTCCTCCTCAATTTAGAAACCCTTACCCTAGATCCGACCAAGATTTACATTCGTTCTGATGATGTTTTAAATAGACCGGTTGAACCTCACCGGTTCGGATTTTATACGAAATCGATTTAGCCAAACTAAAACCTGGAAACCGGTCGACTTAGAATTTGAAATTGAAATCAAGACTTTCGTAAAATGGTCTCTTTTTGTCACCCAAAAAATAAATAAAAAACTTTTGTACTTTAGAAAATACAAAGGCATAAAAGGAAACAAAATGAGAATTGTCTTTAGAGTTTTGAAAATTTAAATCATCTATAGACTTGGAAATTTTTTTATTACAGTAAGGTTGGACATTCGGATATTCATTCGGTTTGGTTTTGTTTGTTCGAATTTTGGATTTTCAGAATCAAAGATTTCAACTCATTCAAATATTTTTTAATTATGTTCGGATATTTACGGGTTACGGTTCAGATTCAGATAACCAATTTAAATTATTTTAAAATTCATTATACTTTAAATTTTTCAAAATCTATAAAGAATATAAATATTATTTATAAAGTTAATTAAAAACTATCAAAATATCTAAACTTAATAATAAATTCATTTGATTCGAATATTTGAATAGATAATAAATAGATATTCTAAATATTTTTGGTATTTTGAGTATACTTTAACTATTTTAAACATTTACTTTTGAATATTTGTATATATTTGCAAATATTTTGGACAATTTAAAAGTATTTTATATATTTTTGATATATATTAAATCTAAAAATAATTAATATATTTGGATATGTGAATTTATTCGGATACCCAAAATTTTTTGGTTTATGTCGGATTCGATTTTGATTCTCTAAATACCAAAACTTTAAATCTATTCAGATATTTAATCAATTTCAATTTAGATACCGTACTATTTTGTTTAGATCGGGTTCGGTTCGATTTGGCCCAACCCAAGATTATGGTATAAATTTTTTAATTAACTTGAATTGAGTCGACTTTTGTAAAGAGTCCATTATACGTGTGGGTCATCAGAAGTTTTTAAATGTGAAGTTGGGTCGCGAGAAGTTTCAATTCGCGCTTTGCATACCTATAGGGAAGAGAAACAATTGAAGACGATTTTGGCCTTTTGACCCAACGACTTACCGCACGCGACCCATTAAACTTTTCGCGAAACTTTACCGAGTGACCGTCATAGTTTTCGACCCACGCAACTTTCCGAAGACCCCACACGAGTTGAAGTCACCGGCTGAGTGTGTTGCCGGTTAATTCTATGATAGCGGTACTAATTTCCCGCCAAATCCCAACCTTGTACTTTAATTAATAAATTAATATGTGGTCGGAGATCTTCAGAACAAGGGTTGTGGGTCGCTGCGAGATTGGAAAAATGCATCCACCCGATTTGAAACTGATGGAAACTGGGAACGAAAGTAGCCGCAACTCAAGCTATAGTCTGAAAGGCAAAGAAATTGGTGACCAGGGTAATGCGTTGTGAACTTGGAACTCGTTCAGACTGTCACGTATTTTTTGAATTATAAATCTAACAACTACTTTGTAATTTCTGTGTAGGTGTTCCTAATTCGTATATTGTTGTAATGGCAGGCCGGTGGATAATGTATGATACTGGTTCTTGGGATTTTAAGATAGATAATGATTTATTGGGTAGAGTAGTGGATACCTCAGGATTAAAAGGAGCAGACGGGCTGCAGGAGAGGATTTTAAATGAATTTGGTCTTTTGGGAAGGGAGATCTTTGCTGACATGAGCTATTGGCTTAATGATGAGGATAGTGACATGGTTGGGAAAGAGGCTACTCCCGTTCAGATATCATCTGTCAGGGATTACAAAATATTCCGGGCGCTAGCTAGGACCGACAAATCTGTAAATTTATTCGTTACATTTATGGAGCTTGTTGGAGGAGAAAGAGTTTTTCTAAGGTCTGCCAGAGTAATTGCATCTCAAGAGCCAGGAGCGAAAGGAATTGAGGATGCCGACTTGGAATTATTGATGGAAGTAGAAGCATTTGAAGCAGCCTACGAAGAAAAGTCAGGGACGAAGAAGCCTGTTAACGAGAAGTCCACCGAGAATCTTCAAAGCGCCGAAACTGCTGTAGTAGCGTCTGTCCTTGTTCCAAGTTCAGATAATCTACAAAGCTCCAAATCTGCTGTTGGAGGTCCTTCGGAAGGTGTGGTTGAGGAAAATGTAGATTGTAAGGACGTAGACGATGACGAAACTTGTGAAGACTTGGTAGTGGACGGTGGAAAAAGCAAGGGAGATGATACTGTCGCCGGGCTTGGAGCTGTGGATGCTGAGAAGGAGAATGGTAAGAGAGATGACATTGGAGAAGAGGAAGATGACATTGGAGAAGAGGGAGATGATGACTTCGATTATGATTTTAATTGGTGGCATAGTTATGTTAGAAATGATTGTGTGAGCGATGATGATAAAGACGATAACTGAGGTCCATCTGTAGGAGGACGTGGTCGACGGCATTCTCTCAATGGGCAGTCTCCTTCAGTTATAAGGGGGCGTAGAGGTCAGGCTTCGCGCAAACTGGGGGGTCGTAGAGGTGGTTCTAAATCAACAAAACATGGTTCGAAGAGTAGATGTTATCAGGAAGTCACAGATGTAGCATCTGACTATTTATGTAGTTCTCGAACCACCACAACGGCGTACACCAATGATCAACTCGGAGAAACATTAGTAAATGGAACAAGTAATATATCTAACTTTGCAGAAGTTTCATGTTTGGACTAAAGCATCAGAAATATGCCGTACTTAGTTCACTTTTCTATTGTATTTTCAGAAAAATCCAACGAAAAAGGAGACGGTGGCATTGAAGATGATGTTAACCGTGCGTGCACCGATGAAACCCTAACCGGTGATAGTGTAAACGTGGTACTTGTTACTCCAGTTAAACAAAAAGAGAAATGTACCCACTCGATTGAAGATCATGACGACGAAGAGCAACATGCCATCATCCGAGGGGTCAGAGATCGATGTGGACAAACATTACCCAACGGAAGAGGTAATCTATCTACCTTTTTGATGGACTGAAACTATTTAAATAGGCCATAAATTTTCTGGTGTTCATGTATTTTCAGCAAACGACAACAACAAAGGCGACTCTTGCATGGAAGATGATATTATCCCTGCGTACACCGATGACAGACTAACTGGGAACACTCTAGATTTGGTACTTGTCACTCCACCACAACAAAAGGAGAAACGAAACCAGTCGATAGAAGATGATGACGATTATGATAAACATCCCATCATCCCAGGGGTCAAAGATGGAGGTGGACCAAAATTACTAAGTGGAACAGGTAAACTATCCACCCTTTACCTGTTCACGTACAAAAGATACAGAACTAGGCAAGACTGTTGATGTGGATTTGTATTTACAGGGAAAGGCAACAAGAAACACAACCGTGGCATTGATGTGGAAAGTGAAGATGTGCTTCATGTTACTCCAGAAAAACAAAACCAAAAAGACAACCCTGCGACGGAAGACGTTTATGATGGTGTTGTTGACGATGATGAATCTCCTATCAGTGAAGCTGCCGAAGAAGTTGGCGGGAAATCTGTAAGTGCTTCCGAAGATGATCAAACTCGGATCAATCAGATTATTGAAGTTGTTGATAATGATCAGACACGTAGCAGTGATGGTGGACCAACTGTAGATGCCAACAATGGTGGTCCGGTAGCTGATCAAACTACTATCAGTCATAGTGCCGAAGATGTTTATAATGATGTTGAACCTGCTGTCACCCAAGTTGCAAGAGGAAAGGATTTTACATCCACCTTTAACTGTGGATACAATGATGATGATTTTGTTGACCCTCCTGTCAGCCATCGTAGCCAAAACCTTGGTGGAGAAGAATTCATCAAAGGAATTCAAGTTTCGGAAATGTATGGGTACAACGACGTAGTTCCTGTGTTTAATGACATGGGAGCAAACAGTTTCCATCCGCAAGACATCGACTACAGCAAAGAGGACTCAGAAATATATGTTGGAAGGCTGTTTAAGGACAAAGCGCAATTCAAGGTAACGATGCACATATATGCACTAGCTAAGGTGTGCCGGTTCAAGTTTAGGCATTGCAAAAGATTCATTACGGCGAAATGCGTTGATAAAGAGTGCAGTTGGAGGGTAGTGGGTAAGCAGCTCGGTGAGTCTCCTACTTATATGGTGAAGAAGGGTATATTGGACCATGTATGTTCTGCTGACGTACGAGGGCTGTACAAAAAACATGGAACATCAAAAGTACTTGCAGCACTATTGCGTTTAAAATACGAAAGACTGCACTCTGGACCTCGTGCATTTGAACTTCCGAAAGTGCTGCGTACTGAGTTCAACTATCCATGCAGTTACTGGAAAGCCTGGAAGGCGAGGGAACTCGCTATTGCGTTTGCTCAAGGGACAGAAGAGATGTCCTATAAGATGCTACCACAGTACCTTCACGTACTTAAATTAGCAAATCCGGGCCTTATCACCGATATTGAAACCGAAGTAGATGATGAAGGAAATACACGTTTCAAGTATGCATGCATGTCACTGAAGGCATGCATTGATGGGTGGAAGCATTTGAGGAAGGTCCTTGTGGTCGACGGAACACATATGTTTGGGAAATACAAAGGCTGTTTACTAAGTGCCAGCGGTCAAGACGCAGATACCCGGGTTTTTCCGATTGCTTTTGCAGTTGTTAAAGCGAGAATTCAGATTCTTGGAAGTGGTTTTTCGAGAGGTTATCCACTATTGTTGAAGACAGTAGTGAGTTAACCTTAATCTCCGATAGATGCGCCGCCATATTTGCAGCTAAAGAACAGTGGTACCCACGTGCACACCATGGAATTTGCCTCGTACACCTTCAGCGAAACGTCCAGGAAAAGTACAAAGGTCTTTCGCAGAAAGCAATGGTTGGCTGGGCAGGAGAAGCATACAAAGTGTCAGAGTTTCAGAAGGTGTGTGACCTTATAAAGCTTACGGACTGAAAATGTTGGGAATATCTGGAGAAAATCGATAAAAAGTTATGGACACGTTCACATTTCGAAGGGGACAGATATAACATGATGACTTCAAACATTGCTGAATCTCTGAATCACGCACTTCTACCCGCACGTGATAGTCCTATAATGGCTTTGTTGGAGTTTATCCGCCGGATGTTGTCAAGATGGTATGAGAGCAGACGATGCGACATCGAAAAATTGAAGGGGAGCATTCCTAAGGAAATCGATAAGGTACTTGTTGAACAGTTGGTGTTGTCAACTGGCTATCTTGTTATGCCATGCTCATGCTGGCTGTTCGAGGTGACACTAAAACTCAGTGGATACAGTTGCACTGTAGACCTTGAAAAGCGAACTTGCTCTTGCCTTGAATTTCAAAAGCTTGGGTTACCATGCCGACATGCAATAGCGGCTGCTTCTTATCGTAACATGGCGTACACCAGTTTTGTTTCACAATACCATTTGAAAACAACCTGGTCTGAAACAGTAAAGGGTATCATACTACCCGTTCCAGATCCTAAGGATGTTGATGTTCCCCCAGAAGTTTTGAAGATAGAGCTTTATCCACCGACTACAAAAAGAACAAAGGGTAGACCCGGTGTTAAAAGGAAACTCTCAGCTGGAGACTATCCGGTAAAGATTCCTAATATACACCTTTGATTAATTTTGGAATTAAAGGAGATATAGGTCATGTCAATGATATTGACTGTTTTTCTTTGTAGGAGGGGCCGAGGAAAAAGAAGGCAAACAAGTGTTCCAGGTGTTTCATGCTTGGTCACAAGAAGACTACATGCAAGCAACCCTTGCCGTGATAATTTTAATGATCGTTCTTTTGTTGTCATTTAATATCTTAAAAGGCTGTACACCCATAGAAACTGTACACCGAAGCCAAACAAGTGTTATTTTGTAGTTACTCTATCTTTTTGGTTGATTAGAAGATTCTATCTCATATAGATTCAAGTTTTAAACCAATATCATGCTTTAACGTCCCGTACACCCGAAGCATAGGAAAGGTGTACGGTGTTTTTATATGTACACCTACAGACCAATGTACACCATCCGACTTAGTAGTTTAGTTTTAGTGTTTATTCGTTTTAGTGTTTAGGGTATAATAAAAATGGTGTTAGCGTATATAAACTTTCATACAAATAACATTAATAACCAAAATACGTACATCGATAAATAAACGTACGCCTAATACAAAATATAACAAAATATAACCACATGTTTGAAATTTAAATCCGATAAGGAAACAGCTAGCTTCATGTTCTACACCGAGTGGAAAATTAAAGCAATAATACTAAAAGGGATCGGACCCGTTCGGCTACATTCCGTTAGACGTACACATGTAAAAAAAAAGAACCACCAATATTAAAATCCGGTAACAGAGAGGAGGATATCTTATTTACCAACGCCGTTAAGTGCCCCCGAGCTTGTGGTTGAATTGGAGGCATCGACAGCCGGGCTGGAGTCAGCGACGTACCCAAATCCACCGCAGCTAGAGCTAGAGCTACAGACCGATCGTACTGCGGCGGAGCTGGAGGAAGAGACGGAGCCTACTACGACCGCTTCTCCAGTGATGGAGGCGTTGGAGCTGACCACCTCTCCAGTAATGGAGGCGGTGGAGACAATGTAACCCCCCGCGAGTGAGGCGTTTTCGTCGGTGGCGGAGTCAGGGCCAGAAGCACCGCCGATGACGGGATTGGAGTCACCAGAAGAAGGGTTTGCGGATAAGGATCGGCGTTCGCCATGGGCGGTATCCTCATCACTACTGCCGTCAGCGGCATAGTCAGAGCCATACTCAGAGGCATAGTCAGAGTCGGCACTCATCCCGTCCTCGTCAAATTCGGCCCGCGTATCTCCATAATCAGACCCCTCTTCCTCCTCTTCACTGTCTTCGTCATCTTCCTCTTCCGGTTTCTCCCCAGGGTACTCGTCTTCCGGGTCCGACAATACCATCGCCTTCCTCTTACGGCGACTTGGGTTTTTTCTGGACTCTTCTCTATCTCCAGTTCCTCTTCGACAGCGGCTGCTTCTTGAAAGAATTCTTCAAGCGTTGAAAACTCTACAGAATCCAGAGCCTCACCGATTGCATCGTTTAATCCGTCACAAGCGAGCTGTATCAAATACGCCTCGTCGTTCGTAGCAACGATCTCATGACTTAGGAAATACTCCTTGTATTCATCCACGCTCATGGAACCTTGGTTGATGTCTAACACCATGTTTCGCAGCAACGGTTAGTTTTGGAGATGAAGATGAAATGGTTTGGCTTCTAGGAGATGAAGTTGAAATTATAAAATCCTCAGAAACTACCTGTTTTAACCTATTAATGGACTTTTCGCATTTCCCCTAAACAATAGATTAAGGCGTGGCAACTTTGCAACTTCTCGATTGTCGGTAACTTGCTGACTTACGCAAGGTTGAGTGGGTATGTCAGTAATTGATTGTACGGTGGAACTTAGGCATTTTAACATAAAATATGGTGCAAACATCATATCGAGGTTTAATTGATTTTAACAAAACATAATGGGGTCAAATTGTGATTAGATAAATTTAAGCCCATTAAGTCAATCCCGACCCGACCCGGACATTATATCCACATGTGGTCGATTTTAATATACGTCCTTCTCCTGAAATCAAAATTAGGGTTCATAAGAGAAATCGATTTGTTACAGAGAAATCAAAACAGAGAAAGAGATAAATGGAACTGGGTAGAGGAAACAACAATAAGCGATGGGGCCAGGCAATTCAAACAAAAGTGATTTGTCATTGTCGTTTAGAGGCGAAGATCCGTCAAGCATGGACATATAAGAATCCAGGAAGAAGGTTCTATGGATGTGAACTATACCCGGTAAAACGATTATTCCTCTGTACATGTTGAATTAGAGTATTCCTTTGTATAATTTCGTTTTCGTCTCAGAGTGGATGCAAATTTTTCCAATGGTACGATGAAGGAGATGCTTTTGGATGGCAGAAACAAGCTTTAATCGAAGCAAGAAATGAAATTCGTAAGAAGGATAAAACTATTGAGGAATTAAACAAAACAATTGCTGGGCTTAGAAGTGAGTTGGTCAAGAACGAAGAGTTGGAAGAAAACATTATCAACAGCTTTCTAAAGCTCTAATGGTCGTATTGTAATGCTTAAAATCATGTTATTGTAATGCTTAAGACATGTAATGCATCTAAACATCTTTGTAATGCTTAAGATATGTAGTTTGAACATCTTTGTAATGCCTTTAACATCCTTTTAATGATCTGATTTTTCATTCCAAATAGAGTTTGAACTCATTGTTTTGACATCTAAAATAGGTTTCATTGCCATACATGTTTAGGGTATAAGTTTAGGGTATAAATTTAGGGTGTAAGTTTAGGGTATAAGTTTAGGGTATAAGTTTAGGGTTTAAGTTTAGGGTTTATGTTTAGTGTATAAGTTTAGGGTATAAGTTTAGTGTATAAGTTTAGGGTATAAGTTTAGGGTATAAATCCTAAAACGTAAAAAAAAAAAGTTAACCAAGAATGTAAACGAAACATAGATGTAGTCTTTAATGTTGTATCCGAAAAATAATCAAACATATATGTAGTTTTTAATCGTTTTCACTGTCTCTAATCACTCTCGGAGCCGGTCTGGGAATCATTTTCGTCCTCTTCAGCTGAATCCTCATCTTTGTAATCAGTCACCCTGAACTCCCCCGACAATATGGTGTCGTCCGTTAAATCCTCTTCAACAGAGGGGTCTTCCGATTCATCCATATATGGGTCTGAATCATACATTTCCTCTTTCTCATCTGGGAAGCCTAATATATCCTGCAGCTCTGGATCCATCTCAGTGACTGCCTCCTCTGACTCCTCCGATGAGGTAAGGAGTATTTGTTCAGCTTCTTGGGCGCTTTCAATGAGGTCCTCAAGAGTGGAGAACTTTGTTTCACCTAACTCATCGCGAATCTCCTCCTTCAGACCGTCACGAAACTTCGTCATCAATGTCGTTTGGTTATGTGTTTTGAATACATGATGATTTATGAAGAAATCAACGTATTCATCTACTGTTGATGAACGCTGCTCGATTGGATCTTCAGCCAATAGTGCGCTTTCGAATAGTTCTTCCATGGAGGAGAAATGTTTTCCCTCCACCGCCTCCCGGATGTCCTTCTTGAGACCAGAAAGAAACATGGAAATCAATGTGTTTGAGTCATATTTGTTGTAGACGTCATGGTTAACGAAGAAGTCCTTGTATTGTTGAACGGTCATAGATCCCTGCTCAATCGGATGTTCCGCCAACCGAGCACGTACCATCAGTTCTTCTAACGTGTAGAATTTGGCATCCTTTAAACTGTTGCGTATTTTCTCGTTGAGGCCAGAAAGGTACAAGGTCATCAAGCTTTTCTGACTCAAAGCTTTGCAGACTTCATGTTGAAAAAAATATTCCTCGTATTCTTTTACACTCATTGAACCCTGTGGTGATATATTTGAAGCCATATTTGGTCTGAAGATTAGTTGAAGACTTTCTTTCGGTACATTTATATAGATTTCTAAAAGTCGTAACTTTCTAAAAGTCGTAACTTTAACTGATAGTCGCAACCGCTAGTGTCGGTTATAAACAACAATCACTAATAGACATCCCTTCGTTAGTGTCGGTTATAGATTTCTAAAAGTCGTAACTTTCTAAAAGTCGTAACTTTATCGACAAGACAACAATTGGAAGTAGGCGTCCTTTCGTTAATGTCACTTCATCACTGTTTAAGTCCTTATAAATACCTCCATTTTTGCACATACTCCACATCCCTTCATCTCCCAACCGGAATCATAAAAAATAGGCTGATAATGACAGAATTCCCAATAGAAAACCTCCCGACAGATCTCCAGGGCTTTGTGGTTCAACGCGTGGCACGTAACGGCTGCCAGGATGTTTTTACACTCCGGTCTACTAGCAAATCTATGCGTGCGTTGTCATACGATGCGGAGGTTTATGCTTCCTTGGATATGTTGAGTATCCCTTGGAGGATGGGGATGTTTATGTTTCCTCCTCTGTTGAGAAGATGCTATCAGGAGGGGAACCCAAGTACTCTTTACATCAAGGGTGTTGAGTACTTCTACAGACAAGATCGTCAAGTTGAGGGCCTCTCTTTGATAAAGAGAGCAGCAGATGCAGGATACCAGCCTGCCTCGTATACCTATACAATGACAACCAAGATTTGGGGTGGTGATGGTGACCACTTATGTGGATTTACAAGAAAAACCATTGCTGATATCGGGAAGGTCGTCAGAAACTCCGACGGGATATGGAATATCGATCATAGGGAGGACTTCGGTATTAAGATGCACGTCTTTGAATCAACAATGCTCCCGACGTTTTACAGTTGTCCTTGTACTCCTGTTTTGGATTGGGCTTGGACACTTTACCACATTGAGAATAGCAAGGCGGAAGACATGTGTAACCGCTGCTTCTGGATAAAAGAGGTAGCTATTTTCCTACGCGACTTTAAGCCATCCACCGGTCATCCAGACTTCGCATATTGGCAGTAAGAATTCGTATATGGTCTTAGTATTAGTTTTTTAAGTTTTATTGTCATGGTATACACAAATGGATTATCGAATATTTGTATTCACGTGAAATTGAAGTACTATTCTATATTTATGCTTTATTTATGGGATAAAAGTGTGCGAATTTAAATTTAGTAAAAGTTGTACTCAGAACTTAACAAAATTTTAATTATAGTACTACGTACACTAGATAAATAAACGTATACCTGCAAAACACTCTGCACACCAACTATATTTATAACCTATATTAGATGTTTAGTACGTTAGCCTGAAGGCTTACTTGATCGTCATTTATAAAAGTAAGGTGTACGATGTAAAAAATTTATACGTAAATACTTCAACATACTAATATCAAACACTACACACGTCTGCCATAGTCTCGAATATTTATAACTACAATTGGTGTGCAACTTTTAAAATACAGTGTACGCTGTTTTAAAACAAATAAGAGAAAATTGGAAAATAAAGACACTTCTCTTAGAGGTTTGTCACAATAGGATTTGTTGAAATTTTTTTAGGTAAGTAGGATTTATCTTTTCTTTAATACCATATTGCCCTTAAATTTTCGATTTTCTACTTTTTTACTGAGTTAAAAAAATAAAACAATAAAACATAAAAAAATCAAAACAGTTAAAACAGAAAGTAAAAAAAAAAAAAAAAAAGAAACAAAAGTCGATTAGGGTAAAGAGAGTAAATCGACTATTACTCTCCTCGTCTTCTCCGCCGAAAAGAAAAGCTCTCCCATGGCGATTTCAATGGCGATTTCTGGTAAAAACAAAGCCAAATCGTTTCTTCACTCTTTCACTTTTATTTTTCGTCTCTAATCTCGTAATTGTGTTCTTTGTCTTTGTAATTGAGTACTTCTACAGACAAGATCGTCAAGTTGAGGGCCTCTCTTTGATAAAGAGAGCAGCAGATGCAGGATACCAGCCTGCCTCGTATACCTATACAATGACAACCAAGATTTGGGGTGGTGATGGTGACCACTTATGTGGATTTACAAGAAAAACCATTGCTGATATCGGGAAGGTCGTCAGAAACTCCGACGGGATATGGAATATCGATCATAGGGAGGACTTCGGTATTAAGATGCACGTCTTTGAATCAACAATGCTCCCGACGTTTTACAGTTGTCCTTGTACTCCTGTTTTGGATTGGGCTTGGACACTTTACCACATTGAGAATAGCAAGGCGGAAGACATGTGTAACCGCTGCTTCTGGATAAAAGAGGTAGCTATTTTCCTACGCGACTTTAAGCCATCCACCGGTCATCCAGACTTCGCATATTGGCAGTAAGAATTCGTATATGGTCTTAGTATTAGTTTTTTAAGTTTTATTGTCATGGTATACACAAATGGATTATCGAATATTTGTATTCACGTGAAATTGAAGTACTATTCTATATTTATGCTTTATTTATGGGATAAAAGTGTGCGAATTTAAATTTAGTAAAAGTTGTACTCAGAACTTAACAAAATTTTAATTATAGTACTACGTACACTAGATAAATAAACGTATACCTGCAAAACACTCTGCACACCAACTATATTTATAACCTATATTAGATGTTTAGTACGTTAGCCTGAAGGCTTACTTGATCGTCATTTATAAAAGTAAGGTGTACGATGTAAAAAATTTATACGTAAATACTTCAACATACTAATATCAAACACTACACACGTCTGCCATAGTCTCGAATATTTATAACTACAATTGGTGTGCAACTTTTAAAATACAGTGTACGCTGTTTTAAAACAAATAAGAGAAAATTGGAAAATAAAGACACTTCTCTTAGAGGTTTGTCACAATAGGATTTGTTGAAATTTTTTTAGGTAAGTAGGATTTATCTTTTCTTTAATACCATATTGCCCTTAAATTTTCGATTTTCTACTTTTTTACTGAGTTAAAAAAATAAAAACAATAAAACATAAAAAAATCAAAACAGTTAAAACAGAAAAAAAAAAAAAAAAAAAAAAGAAACAAAAGTCGATTAGGGTAAAGAGAGTAAATCGACTATTACTCTCCTCGTCTTCTCCGCCGAAAAGAAAAGCTCTCCCATGGCGATTTCAATGGCGATTTCTGGTAAAAACAAAGCCAAATCGTTTCTTCACTCTTTCACTTTTATTTTTCGTCTCTAATCTCGTAATTGTGTTCTTTGTCTTTGTTATAAGTTACAGATTGAAGAATTGGGGATTTGTTCTTACTCAACGAAAACCTCGGTGGCTCTCCTTCCTCTTCTACCATCAATTTCATCACCATCTCACGTTTCTAAACACTAGGTTTGTGATTACTTGTTCTGATTCTCTTAAACTTTGATTTTTGGTTGTGGGTTTGTCTATTTCGTAGTTGTTGTTGTGGTTGTCGATGTTTGATGAAGAGACCACAATAATTTCAACATCATTATTCTTTGGGTCTTTTTGATTTTACTTAATTTCTTTTGAAATGTGAGATGTTTTTGTAAGATCAATAACATTGATTTTACTCTTTGATAGAGATTCTAACTTGTCGTATATGGTGATGAAATTGTTCTTTGTTTGTTTGTGCTCTGATTACAATTTTTTTCTTTGATTGTAGGTATGTCTCAAGAGTTACCAAAACGCCTTTTTAAGCCGGGTGAGGAGACTCAAGTCAGTCAGATCAATAACAACTGCAGGATGGTACTGTATCTCAAAAGGTTGGAGGAATGGCTGCCAAAGGAGTTGAACGAAGTGAAGAAAGATCGGGTTTTTGCTCCGATTTTCAAGTTGCACGAGAATGGTTTGGGTTACTCGGCGAGGGTGATACACAGTTTCTTGTGTAGGGAGCTCGTGACTTACAAAACACATGAGCTTTGGTTTGTCTTTGCGAGGAGAGCACTCTGGTTTTCGTTGATGGAGTACCATGCTGTTACCGGGCTTGAGTGTGATGCTAGTCTCTCCCTTAAGGAGCCGGTTGACTGGGAAGATGATGGTGGTTTTTGGAGCTTAGTCATTAAGAGTAATAAAGGAATTTCTATGTTGGAGCTATGGAATAAACACAGGTTAGCTGTTAAGAAGTGGAGTAATGCTGACCGAATTAGGCTGGTGTATCTTTGCATCATTGTGTGTATGGTTTGCGCGAGAGATCAGAAGGCAAATATCCCCATCAAGTACATCAAGTTGGTCATGGATCTTGAGAAGGTCCGAAAGTACCCTTGGGGAGTTGCTTCTTTCGACCTTCTATGCGAGTCAATAGGTAAAACACGTGACAACCTGAAGGAGAAGACTACGAGTTACGTGTTAGATGGCTTCTCCTACGCTCTTCAGATTTGGGCAATGGAAGCAATTCCAAAAATTGGAAAGCTCTGTGAAGAAAACTGAACAAAAGTTTTAAGAACGGTCCTAGATGCGTAAACTAGATGGGAGCTGCAAAGATTTCATACCAGGAGCTCATTCAGTTGGAGAACATCTTCACACCCACGGTAATTATGTTTTTTTTTTACTTCATCCGGTTTGACTCGCATTATTGTTAATTCAATCTTATTTACCTTTCTTGTGTAGGATGAGCTCTATCCATACATCTCGTGGACAGGCAATTGTGATGAAGTTGATAGTATAACTTTTCTGAGAGAAGATGAGGTGGAGGATGATAGAATCAAGGTTCTCAAGAGGATGATAATGGCTAACCATGACTTCAGTGATCATACTTGGGAGTATGAAGAGACAATAGTCTTTTCATTTGGGCTTGATGACAAAGAAGTTGGGAGCGATCAAGCAGGTGGGAGCGATGATGGTGAAGCTGGGAGCTATGAAACAGGTGGGAGCGATGATGATTTTCGAACTCCAAAAGGATCAGCAAACATAGGCTCCAGAGCTACAAAGGGAAAGAAGAGGCTTCCGGATCGTGGAATGGAAAAAAGGAAGCAGAAGGTTCTACATACTAGAGCACAACAGGCTCCGTTTGATGAAGATATGACGGAGTTTGTGGCAAACTTGTTTCAGCAGAATTTTGCTGCGATGGAGCAGAGGCTAGAGAAACAGATGGGTGAAAGGTTTGAGGAAATAAAGTCTGAGCTTAAAGTTCTACGTAGGGATTCAAGCGTGGAAGTTGAGCCATCTACGAGCAAGCCACCGCCTAGCAACCCATCGCCTAACAAGCCAGCGTCTAGCAACCCACAGCCTAGCAAGCCAGCGTCTAGCAACCCACCGAGGAGGTCCAACCGCTTGGTAAAGAACCACTAGTCTCCATAACTCTCTGAAATGTCTCTTAACTTGTTGTATTGTTATTTTTCTGTTTTTCGGCCTTGTGGTGTGTTTTGCATTGTCTCGTTTTGAAAGTGTGTTTGGTTTGTAAGTGTTAATTATGTATCGGCATTATGATGTGTATTTTGTTATGTGAACTGTGTGTGAGATAATTATGATGTGTATTTGAATCATGTTTTTTATGAATAGCTTGTGTATATAGAATCTGTTTTCCTTATTAATTGGTTGTTCATTGCTTGAATTCACAGGATGAGAATTTCAGTCAAGCGGATGATATGGACGAACCAATAGGTACGCAAGGCCTTGATGGGCTTTCTCAAGCCTCGTTCGTACCCGATATTGATCCATCACAGACCAATAACGACAAGGATGCAAGTGATTGGTGGACTCCAATGACTACTGTCCGGAAACTACCAAAAGGGGGATCAAAGCAAGAAAATGCAGCTCCAACATGGGCAAAGTGGGATAGATGGTGTAGAGAACCAAGCAGGAAGCTTCAGCTTAGTGACTCACCAATGGCAGATGATGGTTCTCCACAGGCGTCACTGTATTATTTCACCGAAGAATCGTGGGATCGATTCACCCAATGGTCTATGAACCCAACAGCTTTGAGGATTGGTCCCTCTGTCTTTAATTTGACCGTCGCTCAGAGAATAGTTTGTGCTGGCAAATGGCTTGGAAACGAGGTATTAATTTTGTTATACATGTTGGAATGGTTGTATATTTGTAACATATATTTGATTGTGCATTGGTTAATTGTCCTTATGCATTGGTTAATTGTCTAGGAAATGGATGCGATGATGTATATATGGCGAGAGAAGACATCTTTGAGGCGCTGGAATATAGACCGGGTTGCTTTCATGAACGCCATGTTCTGCCTCCAGGTCGAGAATGAATACCAGAAGTGTAGAGACGACAAAAGAGGCTACGTAGTACCCAATCTTCTTCTTGCTTACGGGAGAGGAGAGCTTCCATCTCATGGGCGGACTAATAAAGTCTGGGGTGTCGATGTCGATCGTCTCTACTTTCCTCTGTTTGTAAATGGTAATTATCCATGTTTCCTCTACACGTCTCAATTATGCAAGGATTTTTTTAACATAATAAGTTCTGTGCGTCGCAGGTAATCATTGGGTCTCTGTATGCGTCAACATGATTGAGAAGAAAGTGGAAGTCTATGATTGCGGTCGGGGAAGGAATAGGCAATACGTAGAGAAGTTTGCTACTATGATTCCTAGAATTGTGAAGGCCGTGGGTCCATCTAAGAGCAAGCTACTCCTGTCATCATATTCGATTGTAGATATGCCTATGCAGACAAGGTTGAACAAGTCTTGTGCTGATTGCGGGGCATACGCACTCAAACACTTGGAGTGCATCCTTCTTGGTCTCGACATCAGTTTAGTGGAGGACGGAATAATGCCTGGTTGCCGACAGAAGATTGCTTATGATATATGGGAGGCTGCTCATGATCCCATTTTAATCCAGCTTATGGCACAACATATTCCTTCGGAGTTTGAGTCTTCTGCTTCTTATGACCTTGAAGAAGACTGATTATGTGTGTTTGTTTTAGTTTTACTAGGAATGTTGTGACATAACTCTATTTTAGAGTTTTCTACGAATTATGTGACATGAAACTATTTAAGTTGGCTATTTATTTCTGACAATACTCTGTTTTAGGGTTTTCTAGGAATTATTTTGAGAGTTCTCCAAATACCCTAAACCACTAAAATCTATTATAATACATACTAAACCTCTAATCTTTACCCTAAACCCTAAACAAACCCTAAACCACGAAACTTAGAAACGAACCCCTAAGCCGTAAACATATTAGAGTTAACCCTTAACGAACTCAATCTTTACCATAAACCGTAATCGAACCCTAAATGAACCCTATATGATCCCAATACATAAGAAGCTTTTAGTCTAAACTCTTATAATTTGTGTTGAGAATGACATGTATTTGTTTGATAATTCCATTTGTAGTTCTTATGCCACTAATAAAATATTATTTTGTTTCAGGTATAAACACTACTTTAGTGGATATATGGTGAAAGTACATACCCTAACTAATCCCTAAACGAACCCCTAAATCGTTTTTCATGATATTTAACAGATCTGCCTCAGGTATAAAACATGTATTCTACCTAGTAAAATGATGTCGTTTTTTATTATTTTTTTGACCTAATCCCTTTTCTTCCTCATTCTTTCACGACAGAGAGAAACCAAGGGGAGAAAAGTTGGGCGATCAACTCAATCATGTCTTCGGTCGGTTCTTCTTTGAATTCAAGCAATCGACAAACCAACGAAAGAGGAATTCCGACAAGATGCAATTGCGGCAAGGCAGTGGATCGTTTCACTTCAAACACTGTCAAAAATCCGGGAAGATTGTTCCATTGTTGTCCGATGGGATCTGAGAAGGTTAGTCTCTATTCATATAACCGTGTCCTTGCTCCAATCTAACTGTTTGTTGTTGTTAATCATGAAGGACAAAACACACTTGTTCAAATGGACTGATATATCAGTTGTTGAAGAAATTGAAGATTTTCGGGATCTGTTTGACGTGCTGCTCGTGGACAATTCAGAGTTTCATAAATCAATGACAGCTTCTGAGACCATCCTAAAACGCCATACGAGTAGAGTTGAAGAAATGGAAGAAGCAATTGCTCGTTGTGAAGAAAAGTCCATGGAATGCATTAGAGAGTTAAGGGTCATCAAAGCTGTGTTTGTGTGTTGTTTTGTTATGGTCTTCATGTACCTTACATTTGCATGATGCTCAGTTTGTTGTTCTGTTTTTCCAAATAAATGTAAAACTATGTTCTTTGGTGTTTCTTGGTGATTTGCATTTTTTCTTACAAAAAAAGTTGCAAATATCAAACTGTCAATAGGAAGATCGATTTGTCTCAACAATGTTTTAAAACAAAAAGCAAATAACAGAGAACTCTTTCTTGTTCCTCAGAACTTTTCGGAAATTTTAAAATCACATGTTCCTCTCTTGTGTCCCTCCATACCACACCGGCTGCACTTATGCTTTTTCTTCTTTGTCGATCCTTGAGAAGATCTAATCTTGTCTTCTACAGTTTCATACCTTCTCTTTACTGGTCTACCAGAACTCTTTCTTGTGTCTGGTGGTAAGATCTTCGCAAGTTTAACCACATCAGGGATATTCCATTCAGCCTCTGGAACTGGTATGGGATTAATGGATTCCGCATAGGCATCTATCCACGTTGCAGTGCTATAGACGCTATCAGTAAACCGGTGTACTTCCATACCTGTGTCAAAAAAGAGACCGAGCAATGTCAAAATGCAGCAAAATACCAGAAATTTATAGGCTTAATTATAATGTTTATATACTTGCATACCTCGAGAATAAATTGCAGGAATGGCGTGTCTGCATGGAATTTTTCCTATATCAAACTTCCCACATGTGCATGTTCTGGCTTCCAGATCAACATGACAATCATATATGTCTCCTTTAACAAGTGATCTGAAGTTGTCAACCTTGAGAACCTGAAACCCTCGAGCCTTGACAATTCTCATATCAATCTTTTTCTCCACCTTAACGGTTAAAGGATCAATATGTTTGGAGCTTAACATGCGACGCTCGTAGAACCATCGGGTCAACAGTTCTCTTATACTATCTAGCAAAGGAATTACTGGAAATTGTCTAGGTGATCTCAGAACTGAATTAATCGACTCGGCAGGGTTATTGGTCCTGATGTCATACCTAGATCCAGGGGAAAGAGAACGAGCCCATTTTCTCACATCAGCCTCCTGTAGATATCTTCCAAGCGCCGGACTGATATCAACAATTTCGGTGAAATGTTCCTGAAATTCACAATGCCTATACGCCTTTGATGCCTTTTCGACCAAGGCAGTGAACCCCTTTGTACTGAAGAATTTAACCACATTGGTCAGCAAGTGATGAATGCAAATTCCGTGTTTTGATCGTGGGTAGACAGTTCCAATCGATTTAGCAATTGACGCATTTCTATCTGACACAAAAGCTAAGTCTTTACTATCAGCAATAACCACATTCAACTGTCGGAAGAACCACTCCCATGATTCGTTATTCTTTGAATCAACAACTCCAAATGCAACTGGATACAAGTTGGAGTTACCATCTACAGCTGTAGCAACAAGTAGAACTCCTTTGTATTTATTTTTCAGAAAAGTTCCATCAACAACAATCACCTTGCGCATTGAACTCTGAAATCCTCTAACCGATTGCCCAAAGGACATAAATAGATACATGAATCTACCATCCTTTTTAGTTTCATAGTGAGTGTGTGTACCAGGATTAGCTTCTTTAATCATATGCAAATATGATGGTATCTTTGCATAGCTTTCGTCTGGTATACCTCTAACAGCTGCAATTGCATACTCACGAGCTTTCCAAGCGTGCCAATAAGTAATCTCGCAGCTGTGCTCCATCCTCATAAACTGCATGATATCCTTTGCTTTGGGGCCATCACTAGCATCATCAAATCGATGTTGTATCAGCTTCCCAATTGTTCTTGCCGACGCCATTTTTCCGAATTTGCTTTTCTTTGAAGGAGCACATGAGTGTATACCCACACATTTATTGATCATGAAATATGTAGAACCATCAACACATTCCGCACGCACAGTCCAGTTGCACGTGTTATCCTTACATCGTATAGACCACCATTTTTTCGTTGATTTGGTAACAATGAAATCATAATTATTCTTCATCGCCCAAATTTCCATTGTTGCCTTTAGAACACGTTTACTTCGGAAAAGTTGATCTTTCTTCACGAAATCTGGGTTCCCAGCTTCGGATTTCTCTTTCTTTTCACTATCTCCATAGTTTTCACTCTTTAAACCAGCATCGCCGGAACCATCTACACCGACATGATTCTTCCTTTTATCACGACGCTCTCTTGATGCTTCTGCAAAATCTCCCAGATTTATGTCAGGAACTTCACCTTCCTCAACATTACTTGAATCACACGGCTCCTTATTCAAATCGACCTTGACTCGTTCCTTTTCCTTTACACCAGTACCAGTACCAGAGAACGTGACACACAAGGCTGTAGAGGAATCCTTCTTGCGTAGCCCACAAAGTTACTCACTTGTCGATCATTGCTCATACTAATGGGCGGATTTCCTCTTTGATTCACCATCTCATAACTGAACTCGACAGTAACCAAATTAGGGTCAACCCCATAATCTTCACACACCATGATCTTGAGTTCCTCCAATGAAGTAGTTGTTTCTAATGTCACTGTTCGACCACGCCTTTGCTTGTCTGGCAAGAAACTCCACTTGTCACTCAAATTTGACATCCATACACCAGATTTTACATAGATTAGAACCATCTTGTGTTGGTTGATAGAAGAGATGTTTGTCGATGAAGATGAGAGAGGAACGAGAGAGATAGAGATCGTGTGAAGAGAGGAGAAAATCGTGGGGAGAATATACTTAGAGATATTTAGGATAGATTTAGGAAACATATGACCACGAAATTTGGAAGTTTCCATTTTTACTATATTTGGCTAGAATAGACATCCTACCTAAGGCAGAAAGGTGTAGAGATAGTGGAAACTACATTATGCCGTAGGCTATTATAAAGTAAAAGGCATAACAAGGTATGACGTGAAAAAAATAAAAGGTATTTCACTGAGTCTTGGGTAGAACTTGTAAAAAAGCCGTATGTAGACTGAAGATATCTAGCTAGAATAATACGACACAAAACCTATCTTGGGTAGATTTTTGAAGAAACTGTAGTTTATATTTTCTATCCAAGGTAAACCTATGTATAATACTTTGTATTCGATTTGTACACTACGTAGATGGCTAGAACAAGTATTCTATCCTAGCTTTGACATTAAATAAAACATAGTTCCATATTTAAAAAAAAAATATTTAAACAGAAAAGTATGTATACTTTGGTTTCTAATGATTTCTATATTTTTTATATTTTTTAACTTTAGTTTACTATTTTTTTCACAATACAAGGGCAAAAACTGTCCAAAATGACCAAAAGTTTCAAAAGTCTTATTTAGACAAACAAACAAGAAAAGTGTCTTCTTTTTCCAATTCTCCCAACAAAGAATTACGTTTCTCTTTATATTAACATTGAACAGTACCATTACGTACGCTATGTAATTGTTCATTCAGCAATGTATACTACTATATAACTGGCAAAGGTGTGCACAGACTAAACAGTCTATCCCTTAGGTATACGTGTCTAACACCAACTATACAAGACCCTTATATTTTAATACATGTCCACTTAGAGATGAATAACACGATAATAAACTGAACGAGATAGTAGATAAGTTACCACACTTAAATTCATAAAACATTAGCAAATTGTTTAAACAACCCAACATTAGCAAATTGTTTGATTGTTATCAGAAGGGCGTACATTCGTTTATTGAAAAAACCATCATTATTATGTGAACAATTACGAAGAACAGAACATAATTATTTTCTTAATTTCTTTGAATTCTTCATGTAGTTTGTTCATCTCATCTTCCATCTTATTTCGGCTGTTGGTCTCGTCAGCAATTTCCTCCTTTACCATGTGCAACTCTTCTTCAATACCATGAAAGACACTCTCAGGACGATGATGACCCTTTTTCCGTCTGCAGCATAAGTAGTTTCTTAACATCTTTAATCTCTTCACGCATTTTCTTCAACTCTTCTTCCACCTGCCTTCGCATGATCGACTCATGTGCAACTTTTTCCTTTAACTCCTGCAACTCTTCTTCAATAGCATCAAAACAGCGATGTCGAATGTGCAAGCCGTCATCCTGCAATGAAAAGTCAACTTCAAATTCATACTATTCGATTAACAATATAAATACGATTATGAACTCTAGTTCTCACCTTAAAATATTTGCAGGAGTAGTAACTCGTTCCTTTATCGTCCGTTTCCAAAGTGATAGGAGCATCACACACACATTTTTTGGGTATGCAATGTTCAACATACCATACCCACTCGCGCCAATCATTATCTTTTTTATGCTGCTTCATATCTGCATAGTAAGGATCCGTCATTTTTATCTGCTAGGAGTGAAATCAAAGGGAAAGTTCATATTTCTTATATAGGAGAACCAGGATGAGTTAACATCTTCCAACGGCTACATTTTGTAACCAATGCTTAACGGCTATATCGTAACGTCTATAATCCCCCTGTTTTAAAATGCTTAACATCTTCCAACGGCTACTTTCGTAAACAAAAAAAAAGAAAATTACTTATCCGATTAATTGGGTATATGGTTCAAGAAAATGCGGGTGAAATAAATAAACAAAGGGTAATTTTTTTAAACCATTAAGTTGCCAATTCTAAAGGGGACATTACATTAAACCGCAGATGCAGTTACATTCGTTGTGGTTAAACCCTGAAGGGTAATTTTACATTATTAGTGAAATTTGCCAAGTCGCCCAGATAAGCCAGCATTTTTTACACCCTCCATCCCGATCCATGCAGTACTCATGACCTAAGATGCATTTTTGATTGTCAGTGAGAACGTCATCATCCGGCAATATTAAGGTTGGCTTGTATCTGTGGGAAGATGGCGCATGGAACTCGATCAATCTATACTTCAGCTCATCTCCCATTTCAGAAATGGCGTCGCACTTTAGTTCGCCGTGGTTGACTGCGAACTGGTGGAAGACATTGTTTGATTCAATACTTTTACCCAGGCATAAATAGAATATGCCAACAGCTAAAGTTGACAATCCATGGGACGAGACATTTGCCTCCAAGACTTTGATTCCTGCTTCAAGGCCTACACTTGTTGAATGATGTAGACCTTCATAGTAAACCGCTTCTATGTTTCCAACCTCCACGCATTTTTTGAAGAACTCGCGAAACTTACTATTATCACAGATTTGACAAGATGAAGCATCGACAATAGGAGTGACGTTGCAACGTTGGAGTATGCGTGGATTGTGGACTAGTTCGTAACCGAGTTTCCCAGCCCTCATGAATGGCCCAAGGTACGTAGCAGAATCTTGTCCTACCAGATCAATAATATTGGATATAATTTCCTCTGGAAGATTTGGGAGAAGGGAATTAGCCATACTATTTTGAAGTGTAGGGAACTTAAAAGTTGTTTTTTCTAGGATGAGTTTAAAGAAGACCTGATAGGAGCATCATAAATAGAGGAATTTTGCGTAGCAGTTGAGTACGTTTAATACAAAAGTTATGTTTCCACCTATATTTTAAACATCATCACCAAAGTTAATGAACTAATGAAATGAAGAATCGGCTTATGTTTCCACCTATTATTTACTTTCTTACTTGCAGAATCCGCTTTGGTAGGTATTTTAGTAGTTGTTTGCGTTTAATTCAAAAGTACTTGACTGACATTGGGGAGTAAATGAACGATATTTTTAAAATGGGTTACTTTCGTACATAACATAAAATCCATATTTTACAACAAATATTAATTGAAGTCCAAAACAACAACAAATACATCTTTTACAGCATCTGACAAATGGTGTTACATATCCAATACAGCTTGCAGTTCTCGCACGAACCCTCCAACCCAACATAAAATATCCAGCACCTGTCGAGATGAAGGCATTTTGGTTGCATCATAACATCATCATCCGGAAATTGGAAGGATCCCATATATTTGTTAAGAAACGGCGCATTAAACGTCGTCAGTAGATAGTGGATCATCTCTCCCATATCTAGAACAGTTTCCGAACGGAGGTCAGCGTGATGGGCTTCGAACAACTGAAAGGCGTTGCTGGCTTCCTTCTCTTTGCCAAGACAGACATAGAAAATTGCAACAGCTAAGGTTGATAATCCATGCGCTGGCACGTTTTGTTCCAAAATATGGATACTCTCGGGCAGATCAACATCTATTGCTGCGTGGAGACCTGCATAGCATATAGCCTCTCTGTGGCCGGCGTCAACGCACTTGCGGAAGAATGCGTGAAACTGGCCACCAGTGCTGATTCGACTCGTGACGAAGCTAACCATTTCAGTAATATAGCAACTCTTTAAGACGGAAGGTTCATGGACAAGTGAGTAACCCCTTTTCCCAGCCAGCAGGAAGCCACCAAGGAAGTAAAATGAGTCCTCGGCGACATACTTGAGGATTTTGATGAAAATATCGTCGGGAAGGTCTGGGAGAACAGTAGGTGCCATAATATTCGGGTGTTTGTGAAGTGTTTTTAATAAAACACTAATGAAACAAAGTTAAATAGATGGAATACTGATAGAAGCTTGTGCGGTTAAACAAAAATTTAATGTTCCACCAACCGTAGAAGCCACACTTATTACTCCGTATTACTTTCCATACCACAGAGGGAGATAGTGATAATACTTAACCAAGGTTGTTAGGTTAAAAGTAATGGTCGAACAAGACGTTTTCAAACAACTCCAGTAAATTACCTTTTCTCAACAACCTATACTCCTCCCTAACCAAAGTATGACGGAAAGAATACTCCCCAATCTCCCAGACGAAATTATTACAAAAATTATAGCCCGGGCTGGGGAGGATTCAGTTTGGCACCTTCGACCTTTCATGCGTGCTGGGAAGCGCGGATACGGTCTGGTCCATGAGCCCTACGTCTTACAAAAGTGCAATGTAACACCTATGCTCGACTACAGTACCCGAGATATCGGGAATAATGGGAAGTTCCACAAATTCAACAGGAAGTGCGTGGCCTCTGGTAATAAGGACGCCTTGTATTACGAGGGCCTCAATGTAGCAGCAATTGTAGGACTTCAGGAAAGCATTTACCTTTTGAAAGCAAATGTTCCTGAACACGCACCTTCAACGTTCGCCGTGGGTATATTCAATGTATGCCTTGGTAATGACAAGGAAGCTACAAAAGTTTTCAAGGAGTTCGCAGCCATTCATGCGGACCTTAGGTCAGACGCCATTGATGAACTTGGAGATGAGCTTCAGTCACGTTTGTTGCTCTTCGATCCACCATATATGAACACATACGCGTCTATGTTCAAATTCCCAGATGATGAATTAATCAAGGCACCAAAGTGCCGTTCTGGCCATGATTACGGTGTTCAAGAAGAAGGACCCTGCAAAAACTGTAAGCTCTTTTGGATCTGTTCCAATGTCTCCCACTTGCTTTAAAAATTCAGTACCATTTCTATGGACAAATCAATTATTAGTTGTTCTTTCAAAAATATAAGTACACCATTTCATGGTTATACGTCTTCATCTTTTAACAGTGAAAGAACTATCTAAACTAATATATTCGTAAGCGGCTTTAAAGGTGTACACATGTATTTTGATAATTATTACAACGTCAAAGCCTTGCAGTGTACACCAAGCTGTACAAAAAAACATTGCGTCAAAATTTAATTATATGGTCATACTATAGTATGAAGTAACCTTATTATAAAATAGGTGTACGGTGTACCTTGATCTCTTTCCAAAAAGAAGACTGTGCAAAATATATACCTCTTGTAGCAAATATATTATGGTTGTAGCAAATATTTGTTACTAAATGTTGAAGTGTACGTATCTACTGTTGAGGTGTACGGGTTTTGGTTGTACCGAATATTTGTTGTCCACCAATTAGTTCATCAATGGATGCATAACATTAATAACAAAAGTAGATATTATATCCGAATAAAGTAACAAGATAGAGGGTAAAACAATACTTAGTGTACTAGCCAAAAACAGAACTTAGAGTAGCATAGAGAACTTAACAAAAAACTACAGTCAGAAACAGAATTTAGAGTAGCATCGATATCAATCATCGGATTGGATACAACATCTTCTCCCCCTACGTAGTGAAAGATCCGCCTCCAGTCCGCTAACATTTTGAGGCTAACCAATTAGGGGTTCATCACCTGGAAGTGCCAAAATGTCCCTCTGAAGATTGAGAGTCTGATAGATCAAGTTGGGGAGAACAATTTTCCTGTCGGCATCTGACTGACGAGACATTTCGATGACCTGGTCATAAGCCAATCGACCAAAGTCTATCGGCTTGTTTCTTACAAACGCGAAGAGAAAACGAAGACGCTTTTTTAGCATTGCATCTACATGGAATCCAGGTAGCCAGTTTAACTCACACAGTTTGTAGAGGCAAAGATACTGTGGGAGGAGCTATGTTAGGGAGAAAGGGTCCCAGTGAGTACAGCGACCACCGGCGAGGAAGGTAATTGCCTGCGACAGATCATCATCCTCCCATGTGTGAGGTTGTTCCACAATTGGAGTCAAGAATGGTTGATTAATCACGACGGGGTCGAAATCGAAACGGCACCCCCTGATGTAAACCCCCGCGTCCGAACCGTATAGGTTGGAGATGCATTCTCTAACCACCCTTGGACAGAAAGGCCGCACGTGCAATACAGTGTACATCCACCCAACATTTTCTATTATTGAGCGAGCCTCAGCAAATCCCGGATCATCTAACACTAACTTCCCCTGGACTAGAAACCCTCGTATGCAAAGTTGTTGATACTTACGGAAGCTTACATCAGTTAGATGACGATTAGACCATGGGTTTGGCACTGGTGGGCCGGCGATAAAGAACCCCCGACTTGCTTGTAGGCGCGCTTCAAATGTCATAAAACGCGGTTCTTCCTCGACCGGCTCAGGGGAGGAACTCGAGCGTTCATCTGAACTTGTGCTGTTGTATTCACGGCGGCGGAGATGGGTGGAGGCAGATGACGAAGACGACATTTTTAGGGTTTCAATGATCTTTAGAGCAATTGGATCTTGAAGATGAGTTCGAAGGAGAAATAAATACAGTTTCCGAGAGGAGATAGTGGATTTGGAGCCACCCAACCGTCAAATCGGTATGTCTTCCTTATTAATGAAAAAGGTTGATGAAGGGACGACCAACATGATTTGGGCCACACGTGTTTAAATTGGAAACAAAGTTAGGCCCAACACTGAGTCCAGCAACATGTTTAAACTCGAAACAAAGTTAGCCGTTGTTAGTCATTTTAAACGAATATAGCCTTATATTTGGGTTGGAAAAGATTACAACGGTTACAAATAATTCCTATTTAAGTAGATGTGCCTCCATCCGCAACATCCACGGCCCTTATAGCATCCCACAAACGTTACGTGCTGCCCAGAATACATTGCATGAATTACAAAAACGATCAAAGTTTGGATCGTGCTCGTAAGTGCAGTCTGGCTGCTTTATGACATCATCGTTTGGATATTTTGAAAGAGTGCGCGTACGTATCCATATATGGTGGCGAGTACCATGACAGTTTCCACTCCAGTGCGTTACACATCTGCCTCACTCTCTCGGAATGTAGTTGGTCATGATGCTGAATGAACATTTGAAACGCTTCACTGGCCTTGATTACGTCACCTATACAGACGTTTAAAACACCATACATCAAGGTCGATTCATCATCGTTTGGAATATTTTGCGCCAAAAGAGCAACGGCTGCTTCCAAATCGTTACGACGACTTGCTAAACGGAGACTTTCGAAGAATACGACATCAATATTACCCACAGCCAAGCACTTTTCAAAAAAACTACGACACCTGCCACCAATGAAAATGTCGCTAGGTTCCCGGCACATTGCCCAAAGACTGCATTCCCGCAATACTTGAGGTTGGTGGACAAGGGCATAGGACCGCCTCCCCGCCCTGAGAAAAGGACCAAGACGCCATGATGCGTCGGCACCTATGATCTGCAAGATTACTGTGAATAAGTCATCTGGAATGTTAGGCATTTCCATTTTCTCGAACTGTAAGGTTATCAACAAAAATTGTGCCCTATAAATAACTAATGGGAAACGAGTACAAGTGCGTAACGGACATATTCTGTAAAGGCTATGTCAGTTTAACGGCTATATCGACTTGCATCTGCTGACACATGTAACATAGACTATTTTCAACTAACGAAAGGCTTGAAAAGTTTATAAACCATTTCCACTGTCTAAACGATTCAAAAGTTCTTCAAACCATTAACAACATTATCTACAATACTGGAAACATTTAAACTCAATGCTCCAAAGACTACATTGACGACATTAAAATTTATATAATCCATACAGAAACACAAACTACACCAAACTCATGCTCCTTTCACACCTGATTCACAACATTCGCAGGTCCAAGAAATTCTTCATAACAGTCCATAGCATACTGCTCACGAAATCGTTCCACTATCCTGTCATCAATCTTACTCATCTCCTCCTTCCGACCACCATTAGCGTGGATCTCCATGAATTTAGCAGCGCATGGCCCACAGTCCCCAGTCCTTGCGTTAACATAGATACCTTCCAAACGGCTGCAGGAGTAATAACGAGGTTTCAATGAATTACTGAGGTACTTCGTGAAACCTGTATACTGTTCTAAAATATATGGCAACAATTCAAGAACCGGAGCCATTTGTTCTTCAATTTGTTCTTCTGCTGGATGGAGGGGGGGGGGTTAAGAGTCGAGGATCGTCACGTGAGAAACCTCCAAGTTAATACAACGACCAACCCAATGGTCTGGACCCCACATCATTGGAGCATACACCATGTCAACATCCCGACCAAATTCCAACTTATTAGTTCTCCCCCTGCTCTTTCCTGTTGTGGGAACCGAAATTCGCACTGTCGATTTTAGTTAAGTTAAAACGTAGGAAAACTAAGTTGACCTAGTTTTCCCCGAGGATCCCGGCTATCTGCTGGGCCACGCACGACAAAGTTAAGACGAGTCTAGTTTGGGAATAAATGCGTAAAATAAAGAGAGCAAAAAAGAAAGAATCTTATTTCCGAATCTGCGGAGAGCGTTGGACAACAGGTCGAGATCTCGGCCGCAAGAGTTGTCGATCGTCGTCTCGAAACCTAGATCTAACCTAGTTGAGTCGCAGCTCGCTAAAAAGGAAATAAAGCCTAAGTTCTAAGTTGCTCTGGGGTTGTTTCTTTCTTCTGATTTCGGATCCCCCTTCCTCTGCTCCTAGCTTTGCTTATATACTCCCATATGACGATATATTCTTGATGGGCTAAGTCCGCCGCGGGCTGGACTTTTTCCATTTTCGTCGGCTTTCGCGTTTATCGGGAAAGTTGACATTTATCTTTTCGGAAAGTTGACATTTATCTTTTCGGAAGTTTAACATTTATCTTGTCATGCAAAGATAATTTTAAACCGTCGTATCTATCCTTTTAGAAAATCGTAAACGGGTTGTTCGATCGGGTTTGGTCCCTTTCGGGCCGTTTTCCGGTCTTCCGTTGTTTTCTACGATTTTCTTTGAAAGAATGCTCCTACTTGGATGTCGAGTCTTTCGGAAGATCTTCGATCCATTGCTGAGACGCATGGTGTTTTAAGATAACCATCACCGTTTTATACGAAATCTTCCTATCCGTTGACGTCTTACGGGTTCTTTGGAATCTTGGAACAGGAAAAGGAGTTTTGTTTGCGGGATCTCGGAAAGTCGCAAAATACGGATATCTGGTGACCGGAGGCCTAGAACTTCTGCACGAGGACTAGCCGTCCGATGTCCCGAGCCAGCACGGGGCTAGCCGCCCGGCGACCACGGCCAGCACGGGCGCTAGCCGCCGGCGGCCACGGCCACCACGGGGCTAGCCGCCCGGCGGCCACTGCCAGCACGGGCGCTAGCCGCCGGCGGCCACGGCCAGCACGGAGCTAGCCGCCCGGCGGCCACGGCCATCACGGGCACTAGCCGCCGGCGGCCACGGCCAGCACGGGCTAGCCGCCCGGCGGCCACGGCCAGCACGGGCGCTAGCCGCCGGCGGCCACGGCCAGCACGGGGCTAGCCGCCGGGCGGCCACTGCCATCACGGGCGCTAGCCGCCGCCGGCCACGGCCAGCACGGGGCTAGCCGCCCGGTGGCCACGGCCAGCACGGGTGCTAGCTGCCGGCGGCCACGGCCAGCACGGGGCTAGCCGCCCGGCGGCCACGGCCACTTCCGGAGTTGGCTGCTCGGTTACTTCGGCGTGTGCGTGTTTTTTGCGTTTTTAGTTTTTCCGTAGGTTTTTTCTTGTGTAGAAAATGTTTCTAGCAGTTGATTTCGAGATGATCAATCTCGAACTCAATATTTTCCCGAGGTTTTTCGATTAAGAAATAGTCTCTCGAGGTTGCTCTAACATTTTTCATGTTTTTCCAAACTTTCGGACATCGATTGCGTCTTGACCGATTTTGACCCAACAGTTAGCCCCCCAGCTAGCTAGGAGCCGTAGGATTTGTAGGTCCTAGCTTGCGGTATGGTTCGTGAGGAAAGTATGGAGACGAAATCGTGTCGAAGGTCGGGGTGAATAGTAAAATCTTTGCCTATAAAGACTTGTGAATCTTTTACCATTCTTACTTCACCCAAGAATCTCAAGTCAATCTCTCTCTTGCAAATTCTCTCTCTACTTTTAAGAAAAGAATGACTTCAAGATCAAAATCCTCGTCTTCGGATAGTTTTCATGCCGAGGAAAGAAGTTCCGAAGCCCGAGGTTTCAGAGATCAACAGGAACGCGTACTGCGACGCTGTCTTTGGTTCTGATGCTCCCCTTCCCGTGATCCGATTCCCCGGCGACCTCTGAGGATGCGCAAGGAAATTGACTCGCCGAGCGAAGTATCCCTGAATATCTCGGAATTCTTCGAGAGTTTTATGAGGTTCCGAAGGGAGTCATGTTCGCATTCCCCGTGGGAATGAGAGTTCGGAGCATCCTCCGGAAGGTTACTTTACTTGTTACGAGGCGTTCTTGACGCAATGCCGACTGTGGTTCCCAATCCGTGGGGTCATTTTCAGGCCCTCGACCGTTTCGGAATCGCAATCAGCCAGCTGAACGTGTCAGCTTTGGAGAGCTGGCTTGGCGTTGTGATTTTGAGTTACGAGTTAGGAATGGACCTTAGCCCTGCTGATTTCGAAGGGTTGTGGAACTCCAAGACGACGAGCATCAACGGAGTATACTCCATGAAGGCGAGGACCAATTTTTCGGTAATCCATGGAGTCACCTCGCACGCCAAGGATCACGTTGATCGTTTCTTTTTTGTGAGGATAGATGGAGAGTCTGTCGAGGAAGGCTTTCTCCACCTATTCCCGACGGACTGGTTGTACCAACGAGGTAAGATTGTCGCATCCGCTTTCTTAGAATCCGAAAGGCGAGTACTGAACATGTGTTTTTTTTTTAGAGAACAGGTGTCTCGCACATGTTCCTTCCGATCTTGATCAAGAGGGACATTTTTAGGTCGAGGCCTTGTTCCTGGAACTCTTTCACTCTCGACCGGATTCGAGGGGCGGTCGCGCTTCACCGATCGCGAGGCGGTACGCGGCCCTGTGTCAATGATGGATCCTACGTTTTTGCCCTTTAAGGCAGAGGCGGAGACCTCGTAAGGACAAAGGGATCGCTTTTGAGACCTTCGTCGGGAGATGGCCGCCGCCGAGATACGATCCTGGCTTTACCTCAGGGAATCAGGATGTTCCTCCCCCGGGTGACTTCTTTGATGAACTCCCTCCGGCGTTTTCCCGTGACGAGTCTTTGGACACGAGGAGAGGGACAAGGTGACTGCAGAGGGTGCTCGCTTGGTCAACGACGGAGGTTTGTTTTTGAAACTTGAGTAAACCCCTTTTCTTTTTATTTGACCTCGGCTTCTTTGCAGGCCGTGAGAGTGTGGAATGCATCGATCGATGGGAGTTTCTGTACTGCCCGGCTGGCCCGTTTCAAAGCGGAGGAAACGGAAAGGGAATTCGCTAAGTATCGGTTGGAGGTGGAGGAGCAAAATGCCGGCAAGCCAAGGTCCAGGATCGAGCCCTCGTTCGCGGCGGAAAGGAGCGGACGGAGAAGAGCTGCCGCCGAGCTGAACCGAAGGGCCGAAATTTTTTCTACCGAGTTCGAAGCGTACAAAGAGGCTCAGGACTTTGTAGGCGATTTTCGCGAGTGTCGTGGTTGGGTCGGTACTCTTCACAAGGTGCAGCGTGAGGACTTCTCTTTTCCGGCGAACTTGCCACGATGGACGGCTCGATGAGAATATGTGCTAACGCCGAATCCTTTGTTCCTCAAGGGAGAATTCGAGAATTGTGGAATCCTATCCAAGTCTCGGAAGATACGGCGGATGTAGGCGAGGGTTCGAACGCAGGCGACGGGGGTGAAGAGGTTGACCAGCCCGACTCCTCATTCGAAATATCTCTAACCGACTGTTATGCATTCGATATAATTTGTGATAGGCAAGTGCGGCTGTTGTATGTATGTGTTTGCGACCCTTAGGAGGTCGCGTGACTTTGTGTTTCCGGGATCGGCCGTTGGTGTTTCGAATCCCTGCTTTTTATGAATTATGCGTTTTGATTTATACTTTCATCAAGTGTAGAGGGTTTGAATCGTGTAGTCACTTCGTATTCAATCTCTTTTTTTGTGTCGGATCCGTAGGTTACTTTGTAGCGAACGTTAGGTTTTTAAGCGATAAGAGGCAAATTTTGGAATCTCGTATTCTGGATACTTATGCCTATGAGATGTCTTAGATACCAGCAAGGCGGGTTTAGGGCAAGACCTAGGTCTACTTTCGGACTGAAGCTGTGCGATGACAAATCGGCTTTCGTTTTGCCTGTTTGCGATTTCGACCTGACTCGTACCGTTTAGAATCTGCGAAGTGCTTATCGGCTTATATGATTCGTTTGATACGAGTCGAGCTACTTCCTTTACGAAGAGCTAACCAAAATTTGGATTTTTATATAGCGCGCTATGAATCCTTGTCGGATGCAAGGATCCGTAGAAGCCAGACTACGAATTGATTGAGTGAAACGTTTCTGTGTTTTTCCGTCGGGGCCAATCGACGGAAATGAATTTTATAGTCGCGGACAGACTGTTTGATAGAGTTTTTAGAGTCGCGGATGGACTGTTTGGAGGAGAATGGAGAATCAAGACATTTGGGAACTAACGACGTCTCGCGTTCTCAAAGATATGATTTTCGTTTCCGTAATGTTTATGCGTTGAGTAAGGCATTTGAATTAAAAGCTTTATAAGGTAGAGTACATGTGAAAAGTATTTTTGCGCGGAGTACAAGGATGTTTGTTCCCATCTCCCCCCCCTTTTTGGTGAGGGGGATAGCTGAATCGTCGGGTTGCGACGAGCTGCCTACGTACCTCTTGCGAGGATCAAGCCATCTCGTTTCTGTTCCTGTCGCGGTTGCTACTACGCCACGATTTCCGGCGCCTTGATTGTTTCAGCTAAGTCGGCGGTCGCGTTGGGAGTTAGGTCATCCGTTTTCTCGGCGATGGACTCGAGGATTTTCCCGCTGTCCTGAGTCGTGGCCTGTTCGGACAAATCCGAGTTGTTTTTTGCTGAGTTCTCGAGATACTCAGGTTCTTCTTGGTTCGCTTCGGGTTAGCTACTGGGGCGTTCCGATTGCTGCGAAGTTTATGTTCGGCGAGGAAGCAGAGCCGCGACTGTTTTAGATTACCGCATTCCAGTTGGTGTTGGAAACTTGACGCTGAGGTGGTAAGTGGACGGGACTGCCTTCATGGCGTTTATCCAAGGAGTTCCATTATGGCGTTATAGATAGCCGGGTTATCCACTACCGCGAATTCGACGATCTTTGTGACTTCTTTAGCCATGACCGGGAGTTTGATTTTTCCGAGGGTCATGGACGTGACGCCCGAGAATCCAGTCAATGGTCTTGGTTCTGGGATGACTTCTCCGAGGGGTATCTTCATCCTCTGCAGAGTGTCGCGGAACATGATATTGACCGTGCTTCCTGTGTCGATGAGGATGCGGCCGACTTCGAGATCCTGAATCACCAAGTCGATGACCAGAGGATCATAGTGGGGTTTATCGAGTCCGGCGTATCCTGTTCCTCGAAGGTGATTGCGTGATTGGGAACGTCGTCCTCTGGACACCATCCGGGGCTTGTCTCGGCCTTCCGTCCGTAGGCTTTGATTGACGAATGGAGTCCTGGTAAATGCGATCCTCCGATGACCATGTTGATCCTTTGGCGGTTGTTGTTGTTTCCTTCGCCGTCTTGTCTCCGTTCGCGTTTTCGCGCCGATTGAGTTCCAGGAGCGTTATTCTCGGGATTGGCTCCGTCAGTGTTTGGCGGACGGTCAAAAATCTAGGATCAGGTCTTTCATGCTCTTGACCGTTGCTAGTTTGCGTCAGCAGCTTCATAATGAGTCTAGCACCGAGGACTTTGCAGTTGCGGTGGAGTGACCTCTCGTCTAATGGAACTCGCAGCTGGAATTGTCCTTGTACGAGTTCCGCGTCCAAGTGTTTCCGGCGGTCCTTCCTTGTTCGGAATTGACGGCGTAGTTATGCTCGCCTTGGACGTCTTCCCTTCGTGATGGACGTACTTGTCGTTACGAGGGGTTTCCTTCTTGCCGGATGCTTTCGGCGGTCCATGCTTTTGCGCTAGGATTTTCATCTCTTCTCCATGATGATGAAATCCATTGCCTTGTGAGAGTGTCCTGGATGGTGCGTGGCCTTTCCAGAGAAATCCACTTTCGGAATTTCGATTTGTACCAGAGGTTTTTCCTCAGGGCGTCGATGGCGACTCTGTCGCTGAGGCCTGTACCCTGGACATCACGAGTTTGAACCTCCTTATGTAGTCGCGGAGCGGTTCGTCTTCCTTTTGAATTAGACTCCAAAG
>NC_079515.1:16810925-17001096 GCF_000801105.2 Raphanus sativus
TTTATATGCTAAGTAAGTTTTTAATATCAAATTTTTATTGGTTAATTACCATCACGCGCGAATGAATCAGAAGTCCTAATCATGTTAAGCCCAAATCTATAAGATCTCTAACAAAACGTGTAAACACACTAAGGACGAGAAAAGAAAAGGCAGATTAAGAAATTGTTTCCTTTTCTTTTTGTTGCATTGCATTGATGAAACTGGAATTGCGTGTTTCCTAAGTTAACAGAGGAGACAAAAAAGATGATTGTAATAAATACATTCGGTACATATTCATTTCCTCTTCAACCTCCCTCGCCACACAAACCTCTCTATAACCGAAAGAAGCTGATAAAAAAAAACACTCACTTTCTTCATGTTTTGCTGCTGACGATCAACGAACATTTCTGTTTGAGACTGATAGTAATTACCATAATGATGTTGTTGCTTGCTGAGTCTGTTGTAAATGTTGTTGTTGCTGTGCTTGGAGGTTGTAGTATGTGTTAGCCGGAACACCAGACATGGTTCGAGAGCCATCACCGTGATGCCACATTGCCGAGTTTTGGTTCTGAATGTTATAAGCAGGAGGAAAAAATGTCTGTCATCAAACGGTTCTTGTCTGAAACCAAAATAATGTAAACGGAAGTGACCATAAAGAGATGATACCTGCTGCTGCTGCTGCTGAAGTGCCAACAGATGATTACTCTCTTTGTACTGAGAACTAAGCACATCTTCATGAATGTAGTATTTAGAAAGCAAAACAAGGTTCCCTTAACAGATATCATAAAATAAATGCACATGTAGCTTACCATCACATTCGATAATGAAGCAAGATTCTGTGCATTTGTCTGTGAAGAATCATATGCAGTATCGAGAAAATGTGTACTGGTGCTCCTGAACGGTCTCGGGGTTTTCTTGCTTCAGAACCTCTCGCCTAGATTCCAAAGAATCATCATCATAATTTCCAGCAGCAGCTGCGTGGTCCATATATCCATTAGCTGTACTTCCAAGACGTTGTTAATCTCCATAGAACTCAGTATTTCTGCAAATCGATCAGTTGGTAACTAAAAGATGAAAAAAGAAACTCATTGGAAGAATAACTAATCAGGGTAATTGAATACCAAGCATCTGAATGTTCCATCTGTTGAGCTACATCAGGATTCTCTTCTGCCTTTTTGCTTAAAGGCTGCCTTGATCCAAAACTTAATTGGCGAACATTCTTCTGTATGGATAAGCAAATGATAACAGCAGGTCTAATCCTCTTCATGCGACGCTTCTTGATCATGACTATCTACGGTTAGTTGTTGAAACTCGAAACCTCATCTTCATCTGAAAAGTATTGATGAGATAATTAATAAACTAGATGTTTTCCTGCACCATGTGCAGTAAATTTTTTTTAAAATATTTTCTAACATATAAACATAAATTATATTTATATCTTTATTAATATTATAATTTTTTTTCTTATTAATATTTTAATATAAATTTGATTTAACTGAACATTAAAATTAAGATAAAAACAATTTTGTTTATTTTGAAATATATTTAAGAATGTGCATGTATATATTTAAAATTATAATCTTAGGTAGATTTTTCTATCTATTTATTTTAATTAAATATATTACATAAATATGTAAAATTTCATAATTGTCAAAAATTAAAATTAAACTATATTTAAAAAATCTGTAGATATATATATAAGAAACTAATGATTTTACGATTTAATTTTGATTTTATGATTTAATTTTTATAATTTTCTAAAAATATGTATATATTTTTGAAATATTTTTAATTTAAATGAAATTTCAAAATTTGAAATGTCATAATTGAATATATTTATTTTAATGATGATTTATGAGTTATTACCATATTTTTAAAAAGTCCAAAAATATAAATCGACAATAAATGTATTATGTAATACATGAGTTATTACCATATTTAAAAAGTTTACCAAAAAGATAAATTAATATTAAATATAATTTTCCGTGTCATATTAATCTATAAGACATATCAATTTTAGTAGCCATGCCATATTACTTTTGTGAAAATGATTGTAGAATACATGTGGTAAAATCACTTCTCAAATATAATCTAGGGGATGAAAATTTCATAATTGTCAAAAATTAAAATTAAAAAATATTTATAAAACTTGTAGATATATATAAGAAACTAATGATTTTACGATTTAATTTGATTTTATGATTTAATTTTTGTAATTTTCTAAAATATGTATGTATTTTTGAAATATTTTTAATTTAAAATGATATTTCGAAATTTGAAATGTCATAATTGAATATATTTATTTTAATGATGATTTATGAGTTATTATCATATTTTTAAAAAGTCCAAAAATATAAATCGAAAATAAATGTAATATATGAGTTATTACCATATTTTAAAAAGTTTACCAAAAATATAAATTAACATTAAGTATAATTTTCCATGTCATATTAACCTATAAGACATGTTATCAATTTTATTAGCCATGTCATATTATTTTTGTGAGAATGATTGTAGAGAAGACATGTGGCAAAAATTGTCCATGTCATATTAATCTATAAGACATGTCATCAATTTTAGTAGCCATGTCATATTATTTTTGTGAGAATGATTGTAGAGAAGACATGTGGCAAAATCACTTCTCAAATATAGTCTAGGGGATATATAATCAAGAACACTAAAACATAACTAAGAGAAGATAACAGAACAAACATAGTATAGCTTCAAAACAAACTAAATAACAAAAAGAAGCTTTCATCCAGCCTCAGCAGGAGTATAAGGGCAATATATATGTATTCACATAATAAATAAAAAAGATCGTCCTTGTATTGATCATAATGGCAAACTACTAGCAACCTAGTCCAGAGAGTGCTCACATAGCCGCCGCCTTTGTGCTCTCATATAAAAATCAGACACTAAAGTTTATATCCGAGATAAGCAATAAACAACATATATACAGATTCAAGATATATTACCTTTGTGGTGCTCTACAGGATGGTTCTGCTTCTGATATGTATATGAAACTCCATTCATCTTCTTGGACATTTCTACCAGCAACCGAGTCATGTAATGTTGCACATGATCAACTCCAAGATTCTCTCTGCTAAATGTATATATATATATATATATATATATATATATTCTAACCGGTCGCTCAGATGCTGATCCACTCTAATCAGATTGGAGATCGGCTGGACCATTGCATCCCTCTGACTCTGCTGGTGCTGTTGGCTTCTCAATCGACGGCCATTCGTCTTTGGCATTAGCTTCATGCTCGTGATTAATCTCAGAACGCATATTGACAATTTTGTTGTGAGTTTACTGTTTTGTTCTGTGGTCTGCACATCTTCCCAAGTCCATTTAAGTTCAAGTCAGAGTTTGGTCTCCAATAATAAAAACAAGAAAAAAAAAATAGCGGATGGCAACTAAAAGGACAAAACAGTAATAAAAAAAAGTGAGCACGGAAGATATGAGTTACAAACTACAAAGCTTATAAGAAAAGCGAAAAGCGTGAACGGCAGGATTCGAACCTGCGCGGGTAAAGCCCACATGATTTCTAGTCATGCCCGATAACCACTCCGGCACGTCCACTTATGTTACGATTCTTCGTTTTATGGAATAAAAAAGAAACGTACGCTGTTGTGGCCAGATCCAACAAGGTGCTAGCTGTTACGAGCCTCGTGATCATGCTTCCTTTGCTTTCAATAGTTATTCCAGACAGCTGCAACTTTGGAGGTGCTGCACAACTTACCAGCACAGGTCCAAGTAACACATTTATAACCTTTTCATCTGACTACAAGTCTTCTAAGATGTTATCATAAGATCCGAACTCATGAAGTATTACAAAATCAAATTTCTTAGGTTAAATACATTCTTGCAGAAACATGAAGGATAATGTATATATCTACACAGTTTTTTAGAGTAAAATAAAGCAGTTAAAATGATTTTAGACCTGAAATCTTTATTTTTTACTTAAGACAGAGGCTTGAGAGTACTCTGTTTTTCTTACTCTACAAACTGCCAAACCTTTTGATAAACAAAAGAGGCAACAAAAGTCGCAGAGAGTTACAACATAATAATAATAGTATCCACATAAAAAGGAGTATTCATGGTTTCTTAATACACACATACTCCATGAAACATAACCCAAAACAAAAAGAAAAACAGGAGTAGGTAAGGTACTCCAGCTGCAGTATTTAAAAACCTGCAAATAAAAAAACAACACTTTGCAGGCTTTTCTGCATCAGTTAACTCCGCCTTTTCACCAATATGTACGGTTAAGAAATTAGTACTTAAACAAGAAAAAAAAGAGAGCCCCAAATCACCACACCGGAGTCTTCTTTACTCTTGTGAAACAGAGTTTGAACTGTTAGGTGTGTCGAAGATGATTGGACGGCAACCAATGTCTACATTCATCAAGCTTGAGTTCTGAAAATGGGATATAAGGGCAGCTTTTCCTTGTATCCGAGCATATGCCAATGATGCTACTTTCTCACTGCTGAACTTCTCCCACTTCTTCCCGTTAAAAGCCTGCTTATATACCCGGATGTTTTTATGTTAACTGAATTTAATATAGTACTTAGAAGAAGCAAAGCAGAGATAGAGATAGAGAGAGAGAGAGAGAGAGAGACCTCGTAAAATGGAATGATGAGATCTGGCGAGCGCATGTTTATGAATGCATAGCCAACATTGCATTTGTTCTGCAAATACCAATAAAGATTTTTTTATTTAACAGCTCCTTTTGTATCAGTTAAAATGAATCTGTAATTCATAGTCTTTTTTTTATTGTTACCTTAAAATCAATGGGCAGGTACAGAAAGTCGTAGCTTCCTTGGTTCTTTTCATCAATCACCGCTAGCAACATCTTTGAGGTGTATCTGTTGATAAAAGTCATGCATGAAAGAAAGTTATATATTCCAAGCACAAGTAACGGTAAACAAATTTTTTTTTTTAAAAACGAGTCTTTTTACTTATTTGGAATGTTCTTGATCACCAAGGTAGTCCGAGAATCCTCTCCCTTCATAATTTTCTCCAAATCAAGCTGAAACTGCTTCCTGATCTCCACCTGGCATTCCACTCTACGACCATTCACATACACACCATCAAAGCCAGAGGTGAACCGTCCCGAATTTAAGAGCATGGGGCCCCTGATGACTCTTGGTGAAGACACCAGTCTGTACTTCACCACCACACCTCCGGAGGAGTTCATCATCCCATGATTTGCCATTTTTGACTGGAAGCTTCCATCGTTGAGACCCATTCCTTGAAGACCAGCAGAGTTCATGAACATAGTGTCCTTTGAAGACTCTGGGAAAAACCCAAAATGCTTTTCAAGAGGAACATTAGATGGCGCAGACCCATTATGATGATGGCTGAGATTTTGAGGAACAGACTGGTGTACACGAGCTGAGGATGATGTTGACCAAACCGAGGAGTTTGAAGGAGGTTCAGAGCGTGAGTTAGGACTTCCCCAGAGAAACTCTGATCCTGATAACGTCTCAATGCCACCTCCATCTGAGATCAATGGACCAGAAGGGGAAAGATTCTCAGCGTAGTACTTGTTATCCATCTTTGTCTCTTGGATCAAATGAGACGGCTGTTGGAAGACGTTGCTGCTACTAGTCTGACCTCTACCGATGGGTGCAAGCTTGGAGACTGGTGCTTGTGAGTTTAGACCAGAAGCCAAACCGGACATGTGGCTGTTCCTTGTAGGACTACTAAAAAGTGGTACGTAATGCAAATCATCGTTCTCAGATTCTTGGTTGAGTTGCAACATCAAGCTATAGAAGATGATCAAACATATAGTCAGAAGTAAAATATAATACAGAAGGTGGTGGTGACTCAAAAAGAAAGATACAAACCTTCGGCGAGCTCCTCCAGGGCGACTATGTTCAACTTTTATACGTCTTCCTGCAATCTCACACCTATTCAAAGCCTTCAATGCTGCTTCAGCATCTCTAACATCATAAAACTCTACGAACTTGTGATGCCTCCTCTGCGGTGTTTCCCTTATCTGTTCTTTTCAGTATCCAAAAACAAACAAACATGATCTTCTCAAATGTTATTAGAATAAAGATTAATAAACAGAGAAATATATTTGTATCACCTCTCTGATCTCTCCATAAGCACCAAATATTACATACAAGTCATCTTTGGTCATGGAAGGATCCAGGTTAAAAACCACTAACGTCCCCTGATTCATATCCTTCTCAGATGGATTGTCCTGCAGGGAACATATCCCACATTAGATGCAGCAACAAGAGACAGGCAGAGAATTATAGACAAAAAAAGAACCTTAGGAATAGAGAAGTGAATATCCAAGTTTCTACGTCTTAAAGGCGTGTTCTGTAACGACCGCATAGCCATTCCAGCAGCACGGATGTCATAATAAGATATCATGACAAACCCCCTATTCTTGCAAGTAGTGTAGAGCGTCCTAATGTCACCGTATTGCTGCCACAAAAAAAAAACAATGACCCATCAGTGTCTGTAAAGTAAGTTTTTTGGTACAGTGTAAAGAAAGTTACCTCAAAGAGAGTCCTGAGCTCAAAGTCCTCTACATTACTGTTAATATTCCGGACAAACAATGTCCTGGAGGGATGTTCACCATAAGGATGCTCACCAGCAACTGTTGCATTGAATTGAGGAACCGGGAGGGTTGGAAATGGAATGGATAACCTGGGATGACCCCAACTCATGCTCAAGCCGTCACGAGAATCAGTGTCAAGTTCCATCCCTCCTCCACTGCCGAACAGATCGTAGTCATCAGCAGAATCTGGTAACTCGGTAAGGTCGAGATCATCCATCATCCCTGTCAGAAGATCGTCTTCATCAGGGAGCATGTTTCCAAAGGGGTGATGATGATGAGACTCAATGTCCTGAAACTTGTTGGGACGAGAAGCAGCTGCATCATCATCTTTGAATGAGAAACCATCTCTGCTGCCACTTGATTGCACTGCAACGAAAGCAAAAAAAACATGTGGAGAACTATATAGCATATAAATAATAATGAGTAAGGGACTTGGGTTTTATACGTGTTGCATGGGAAAGAAGAGGTAAAGAAGTGGAGAAGAAAGAGGCATCAGTGTGGCGACCAAATCCAAAGGGAAGCCCCCAAGCTCCACCTACTTCTTCTTGTGGAATATCCATTCTGCTTTGAAGGTCAAACAAAACACATTAGGTCTCCTTTATACATATCCTAGGAATTAGATACATTAGAGACTTTACAATTACAAACAAACATGATCTTCTTAATGAAAAACTAACATGCATGCAAAGCAATAAAGATTTTTGATTTAAGGAAGCAATCAAAAACCCACAACAAAAAAAAAAAACAAAGTTTGATCAATACGAGATTAACAATAAACTCTGCAAAAGATCAAAGCTTTTGATCAAACTAAAAATCATAGTAAGTTGTAGATAAATCAACTTTACATCCAAAAAGCTGAAACCTTTCAGACACAGTATTGACCGATATCATAGAAAAAGATTTGAGCTTTCTAAAGAAAAACCATTTTTAATTGTAAGAGGTGATACCTGAAAATGTGAAGTTAGCAACTCCAACGACGATGATCACGATACAGAGAGCACCCAGAGAAAATAGATTCTCGCTACCACCAACAACAAAGAAAGAGACAGAGAGAGAGAGAGGAAGTAAGGCAGACAAACTGAACTTTTCTTGGGGGTTTAACAGAGAATAAAACAAATAATGTGGGAAATATATCAGAAGACAAGAAAAGGTGAGATTTGATTTGATTTGATTTGACTGGGCTAGAGGATGTTTTTCCTTTTAACTCTTTTGAGTTCGATTTTTGACACTTCTTTAACATGATTTTGACACTTCCCTGTGTATTTTTTTTTTGTTTTGTAAAAGACATTTCCTATTTTTTTTTTGGAAAATATTATTTAAATCATCAATTTTTAAATTTTGTTAAAATAAAACATCAATTTTTCTGGTATACAAAAAAAACACTCAATTTTTATTGATAAACTATTTTAATCATAAACATTCATTGATCGTATCATTTTAGTTATCATTAGTCAACAGTTATAATTTGAAAAATAGTGTGCCTAAAATCATTTTTAAAATTGATGAATTTTTGGAAAAAATACATTCAATAGGTTTTTCAGAAAAATATAAGCTAACTTTTAGAATAAATTATTTAGTAATTATAAACTTATAATATAAATATTGAATAAATAAAATATGTTTCATTATTTTCTTCAAAACAAAATTTAAATAATTTTTATTTATATTTTAAAATAGATAGTTAACATATCATTAGTTTAATAATTATTTATTTAATAATTATAAGGACTAACTATTCATATATAGTTCTAATTGGACTATGTTTCATAAATTTATTGTTATTTTTTCTGAAATATTAATATATTTTTGCTTATCAAAAGAATAAAATTAATGGTAGATAGATTCTTCATGATTATAATGATGTAACAATATTTTGGATCTAATAAAACTTATTTATTAAAATGCAAAAGGAATCTTGTTACTCATTCACATAAATTATATAGATTTTTTTGGATAACTCTTTTCGTTTGAGAATAAAAAGTTGAATTAGCATATCACTAACAAAATTTCTGACAATAAAATTATAAAAAATAATTCAAATAATATTATATAAATATTGAATTAATGACATGTACCAATAATTTTAGAATATAAATGAAAATTATATAAACTTTTACCTTGAAAAAATGAAAAACTTTAATATTTTTTGGTTTGAATTATTTTTATTTATAATTTTACTGTTAGTCTATAGCTATCGAAAATATATTTCAATATTTAACATTTAATATCTTGGAAAACTGTTTATTTATATTTGTACAATAAAATTTCAACTATTAAAGCTATTTTTTTCTGATGTTAGCCTAGTATAACTGTCAACTAATGATATGACGAAAAATGATATCAACAACGAAAATTTATGATTAAAATAGTTTGTCCACAAAAATTGACTATTTTTTTATTTATCAAAAAATTGGTGTTTTATTTCAACCAAATTTGAAAGTTGACCATATAAATGATATATTTGTTTTTTTTTTGTAAAAGACACTTCCCTGTGTATTTGTTTATCTTTTACGTATATTATCTCCACTTATTTAATTTTCTTTACCACACTCATAGCTTTAGTATGCAATTTTGACAAGAGATATTTAGTTGGATATACCCAACGCAGATCCAAATTTGCAAACTACACATAGAAAGACATAAGGTCTTATGGTCATACCACTTTAGGCTGAAGAAGACCATAATGCCCCTACGTGATGATGAAAAGGAGCAGGTATGTCTCTGACGATGCTGAGGGGTGAAAAGCGTGTCAAAGGCGTAGATCGGCGTCCGAGGTCGTAAGTTGACAGCTGGTGGACTTCACCTCCACATATTTTTTTATCTCTTTCTCTTCCTTCATCTCTTTCTTTCGTTTTTTTCATCTCTTTCTTTTTTTCATCTCTTTCATTCTTTTCTCACATTTTCTCTTCTTTTTTGATTCTCATCATTTTTATTTCTTTTTATTATTCATTTTTTCTCTTTTTCAATATTTTCATTGATTCAATGAAATCCAAAGATGATTTAACACCAAATCTAGATAAAATCAGTGAATTTCATGACATTAATTCTATTGATGGTGAAGGTTAGTAATTTTCTTACGTTTGAATTTCTTGTGAATCATAGTTAGAACGCATGTATTACTATATACCTATAGAAAATGTGATAAAGGTAAAAATGTCAACACTATATACTATATGTTCAGATATTTATTTGATTATCAAGTTAAGTGTTGTTGTATCGGATTAGACAAATCAATAATGTAATAACAATCTTGATAATTTAGTATTATTTATTAATATTTATCCTCTAATAGATAAGTTAGTTACTAAAATTTTAATTAACGAGTAAAATATCAAAGTTAACATGCAATAATCATCATTGTAGTTTGTTAATAATTGATGTATCATTTAAGAAAGAGTAGATGTTAACATATGTATTAGCTGTTACTTCTCATGTAACACATATAATAAACATACATATTAACATATATATAATATTTTTTAAAATATATAATTATATTACATACATTAACATCTACTCTAAGATAATTCTTCAAAAACATTATGCTAACAATTTTTAATTAATTAATTATCTCTATTTATACGCTAAATAATTCAGTAGCTTAACAATGTACTATATAAATCAATATTATTTTCAATCTAACTCATTATTTAACAGTTACACATAAAGTTAACTAACTAAAATTAAAGGTAGCAAGTAAAATAAAAAACTTGGCATGTTATAAAACAAGTTAGCATGTTAATAATTAAAGTATCGTATAAATACATATGTTAGAAAATCTGTCATTATTGAAGAAGTTTAACAATTCCATTGATTCAAAACTAAAAATTTGACGTTCAAACTAAAGAGTTTTTTAAAAGAAATAAAAAAACTAAAGACTCATATGGTGATTTTCATTTCAATTTTTAAATTGTATGGTTTTAGTTGTTTTTATAATTATTTTACATTAATGTTTTGAAAGATTTATGCAGAGAAGAAAAAGAAAGATAAAAGATGGATCTGACATAGCAGGAGAGTTGGCGTCTGCCACATTGTCAGAAGGATCAGACTTTAGCGCAGCAAACGAAGAGTAGTGTGTAGGGGTAATTTAGTTAAAAAAATTGGTTTCTCATAAGTGATGGTAGATGGCCAATTATGGGGTGTACTTTGCCTATAGGTACCAATTTTCTCTTTTGACAAATACTCCCAGTATCTCCTACTTTTACTTTATAGTTGATGGGATTTAACTAGCTACATTTGTTTTACTAGCTGTTTTTTTAACTAGCTACATATTTAATAGATGTTTACCACAATCAAATATTGATATATTAATGTCTTTTGCTAATTAATGCTGACATAAGAGTGTTGATATATTCAGAGTTTATATGTAAGGAGGACAACAACATCTGAAGTATTATAGTTTTCGAACTAATGTCGACAAGAACAATTTGGTGTATGTTTTTTCTTTCGAGCCCTTTTGCTTCTTCTTTTTCATCTTCTTTTTCATTTCTGAAATATCTTTTATAGAAGTATCGACGTTTGTCTCACTTTCTAAGTCATTGTCGTCGTTCTTTCTTCTCGAGTTCGTTTTAAACCTTCTTTTTCCTTGCATGAAAAAATATTTTTGAATTAAAAAGCATTTCTTGATTCCATGACTATATTTACAAGATGTCTGATATTTTAGATTTATGTACCAGAAATCGATAATCATTACTATTATGTGCATTGACCAACTATTTTAGGTTCAGTAATGATCGTTTTAAGTGGTGGTACTGTTAGCAATTCGGTTTATGAATTCCATCTGAAGCCTCGTGATGAGCTCCTCGAGACACATCTTCTTATTTTTGTACTTCAGATTGTTCTTGAAATCTGCATAGCTTGGAGGAAGCTTTTGAATGAAACTGAGAGTTATGAATGTCTCGCAGATGGATATCTCTTCAGCATATATTTCATGGAAAATGAGATGGAACACTTCCACTTGATCCATGATGGGTTTTGAATCCACCATTTTGAAGTCATGGAATTTTGCAACCACATACTTTTAGCATCCAGCGTCCTCACCTATATACTTCTTGTCCAGTGATATTTATAGATCTTTATAGTTCTTTCACCATGGGTCAATGAGGCGACCCAACATGTATCATTTGCAGATAAAGTTGGAATGCATCCATATGTCAACACTTGTGAGAGTGTGCACATCATCAATCCCGTAAGGACAAGGGGCTTGTTCTCCTGGATGAATTTGTCCAGCTTCAATATTTTCAGGAAGAGCATCATCTTCTTCTGCCACGTTTTGAAGCCTTTGCCATCAAACTTATCTAGCATTGATCCTTGACTGAACATGCCAGGCACAGCCAGAGGGGTTAGAACTGCAACCAGAGAACTTGTGGTTCCTAGAACTGAACTCATCTGATAAAGACCAGCACTGAAAAGGCTACCGCATGTGGTTTCATCGAAAACAGTACCCACTGGAACAAAAGTTGATGTTGTTGTTGCGATGGTTCAAGTGGCTGTCATGGTTGCATCAGTTGGTCCAACGTTGAGTGTAGTTTGAGCATCATTGGTGGTGTCAATGGGGGTATTTCTAGGATCTGTCGTTTTTCTGTTGAAAAAACATGAAAGTGGATCAGTACTCCATTCAACAAATAACATATTATTTTAAGTAAAAATAACAGTCTAAAATCGATGGTCATTTTTGGTGTTTGAACCAAATCATATCGATATGTCTGAAAAACATTTGCAAACTCCCTTAAACACGTTCGCAGAATCCGTTTGTGTAGACTTTATTGTTTCAAAAACTTGCTTAAGTAAGCATTCATGGAAACGAATCAAACATGTAACGTTTTAAGTACCCGTGTATCAAAAACTTTTCACGATAATGCTATAGAGCAAACAGCAAATCCTTATAAGATAATAAGGAAACGTTTCACAGAAGTGTGAAAAGCAAATCGCAAACATCGTTTCCAAACAGATAAAAAACGTTTGATAAATCCTTGAAACCCCACTTTATAAAAACGTAAGATCAATCTGATTAAACATTAAGAAAATAAAATTAGAGTTAAGATTGTAGAAGCCAGAAAACCAAATTGATAGATACGAAAATATAAAAGTGATGTTAAGGAAAGAACAAATAGAAAGGTGAAATAAAAAGCCGATACGAAAATGATTTCATAAACGAACATGGATTCGAGATTCAATCTCTTTCCTTAACTCTAAATATTCGCTCCATAGTGAGACAGAACTGTACAAATATTGAGTCCCAGAATAGAACCATGGCAGACAATTCACGCGTCACCTGTGAACGCCCTAACGAACTAATAATCTACGAAAAACTCTCTAGACTTTAAAGAGTTAGACGAGGAGCAACTTCCCGTAACTGTTGCACAATGTGCGCTCATTAGTGGAGATTTGACAATTCTCGGAAAATTGGTTACAAACGTATTTCTCAAGACTCACCCACTCTCTCTTATCGTCCTACTTTCTAAATATTTTGACGAGATTATAAAATGCGTGATATTTTAAATTTGTTAGACAAATTAGTTGTCATTTTGAAAACGAGATGCATGTTGTTTTTGGGGAAAATGTTAGTCTTAATTAGGCCAAAAAACAAAAACATCTTATAGTGGCCCTGGGGGGTCACTTCTTCATGAATAATATTGGGACGGATTATGATATAAAACTTTAAGGCTTCTGTTTTCACATTAATTATCAAAACTATTGGGCTTTTATTGTTCCAACACAGGTGAATGAAAAATGTCTATGTTGAGGTGTTTTGGCCAATTTAGGAACCAATATTTTTCTGGACTGGATCGGTTTAGATCTATTCTTCTTTTTTTTGGCAACGATCGGTTTAGATTTATTCGACTTGGGTCTATTAACTATTTTTATGAAACTCAAACTGAAAACTGAAATAATTACATATTGTTTGGATTTTTTCCGTTTTTACATCTGATTAATTATGCAATTACAAAAAATAATAAATATCATACGGACAATTTAACAACTGACAATTTTACCATCTTATAAAAATTTATGTCTGATTATGTCACTCCAAACCGTACTATGTGATCCATGTTTGATGGTATACCCTCCACCATATTGAAGATCTATTGTAATATTTTTTCTTTATAATCTATATAATTTTCATTTTTGGAGTTTGAACTTCAGACCTCCCGGTGTAAAACCATTAATGAATTCTTAGCCAAATCACTAGACTATATGAGAATTCTATCGGGTTTAAATCCAAAAATGACAAAATTGGAAACTATGAGTTGAACTAGAAAATTAAAAAATATTTTGATATCTCATTTCTTAAAATACATTTTGGTTTTAAATTTTATATTTAGATATAGGGAAAATGCCACAAAATAGTCCAACTAAATTTCATTAACCTTTTAATATCTATTTTTTTTACTACCCGGTTTAATACCCAAACTAATTATTGTGCTCATTTCAATACACTTAATTTTAAAAGTGTGCTCATTTTAATACCTAAACTTTCTCATTTTAATCAAAAACAAAAATAAGTTTACAAAAAACTTAAAAAATCAGTACAATTCAAAAGAAAATCTTATAATTGTTTAAGAATAAATATAACTAAATTTGGATAAACTTTTAAAATTTAGGAAATCTGAGAACTTCGGTTATTTTATCGTTCGGTTTGGGTTTGGTTCGATTTGATTAATTTGGTTCTATAATTTTCCCAACTAAAGTAAACCATAATTGGTTTCGTTTGGATCGGTTTTGGTTTGGTTTGTATTCGTTTGGTTTATGTTTCAGTTCGGTTTAATGGGTTCTCTTGGTTAAGTTTTTTTGAAGAAAAAACCATGTCTTAAAACATAAGCGCATGATCATGAAAATTTAAATCATCATGTTGGAGACTATGAAAAATTAACTATGTAAACTAAATTCAAAATTTAAAACTAAAATTAAAATCTCTAAAACACACAACAAGTTTTTAAGAACACAATCAAATCAATGTTAACTAAACTAAATAGGAAACTAAAAATTAAAATAGTTAATAATGCCTCTAAAAATGAACTGTGTAAATTAAATCCAATATAAAACTGAAACAAAAATATTAAAAACTTCAAAAAGTTTATTAGAACACAATCAAACCAAAATTGACTAACGTAAATAGAAAATTAGAAAAAACAAATATCGTTAAAAAGTTGATAGTGACTTTTTTGAGCTTAACTTAATAGTGACTTAGTCTTAGAATTTTAGTACATTGTACATTGGTAGTATGTTTGATTCAAATAATAACAAAAGCACACTGATTTCTTGTTCGGTTTAACTTGGTTCGGATTGGTTTCGGTTTGGTTGGTTTGGGTTGGGATAATATTAAACCAACCTATTTGATAATAAACTTTGGTTCGGTTTGGATCGGTTTCGGTTTGACTCGGTTTGGTTTGACTCGGTTTGGTTTTTATGCCCACCCCTAGAAATCTGTATTCTGAATAAAAATAAATTATTTTTAAACTTCAAAAGAAAAAAACTAAATTTGAAACTAAAAATAATATTATGTTACTTTTACTCCTAAAACTAAAAAAATATTAGGACTTCTTAAGATTTTTTTGAATTTAAGATTTTAGAATTTTAATAAAAATTATTAATATTTTAGATTAAAAGAAAATTTTGAATATTAAAATGAGCATATTTTAAAAACTAATTTTCTTAATGAGTTGGTTATTAAACTTGGTAGAAAAATAGTTATGTATCAAAAAAACTTAATAAAATTTAGTTGCAATATTATTATAGAGTTTTCCATTAGATATATAGTTAGTCTTTGGGTTTATAGTGATTTAAACCTCCAACTATTTTTAGATCAGATGGAAAATGCTAACTCAAATTTTATGTTTTGAACACTCAACTATTAAGCCGTTAATGACGTTAACCCTCCGTTAAAAAATCATCTTTTCTTGACAGAGACCGTCAAATTAAAACGTGACGTTTCATATATCACAAAACTATATGAAATGCTTACAATCAACATATATTTTTTAGTGATTTAAATCTCCAACTAAAACTTATGTTTTTAAACCCTTAACTATTAAATCTTTAATGGATTTAACCCTCCGTAAATAAAATATTGTTTCTGAACAGTGACCCATTAAATCGAAACGCAATTTTTCATTTAATTACAGAAAATGACACGATATGCTTAAAACTCTTTTTATCAATGGACATAGACAATCACGATTCATCACTAAATAAAAAAAATGACTGTTCTTCCTCCTTTCTATGAACATCGAAGGTGAGTTAAATCAAAAAGCTTTGTTGTTTCTAACCTTTTTTATCCTATTCATTTATTTATAAGAAAATGTGAATTTTGGAATGTTAAGTAACCTATGTTATTCATCTCTTCACACTCGAATTTTTACCTAGAATTTATCAAAAAGGTAATTTTTAGGTAAAATTTTGAATGTAAAGAGATGGTTAACGTAGGTTAATTAAAAATCCAAAATTCACCTCTTTGATAAATAAATGAACATGAACGCAAGAATTAGGGTTGAAAATAACTGAGTTTTTTATTTATTCACCTTTGATGGCTCTTGAAAATGAAGAAGAACCCTATTTTTTATTTGGGAATGAATTTGTGATTGTACATGCCCATTGATAAAAAGGGTTTTAAGCATCTCATGTAGTTTTCTGTTATTAAATGAAAAATTACTTTTAAATTTTAATGGGTCATTATTCAGAAAATAAAACTTTGCTTACGGAGGGATAAAGCCATTAAAGATTTAATAGTTGAAGGCTTAAAAGCATAAAGTTTTAGTTGGAGGGGGGGGGGGGGGGGGGGTCCATCCGATTTAAAATAGTTGGAAGTTTAAATCACTAAAATATAAGTTGATTATAAACATTTCTTGTTGTTTCTGTGGTTATATGAAACATCGTGTTTCAATTTAACGGATCTCCATTAAAAAAAATAACTTTTTAACAGAGGGTTAACGTCATTAACGGTTTAATAGTTGAGGGTTTAAAAACATAAAAATTCAGTTGGAAATTTTATATCTGATCTAAAAATAATTGGGGGGGGGAGGTTTAAATCATTAAAAATCCCAGTCTTTCATGTATTCATGTACCTATCGATTTTTCGGGTTAAGAGAAACATAAATTGATTTTGTTTTTGTAAGCTTTGGTTGCTGGGTTTCAGATAACATGCCCATATCTACTCTTATGTTTTCAGATAAGACAAAATCCTAAACCTCCAGAACTTTCAATGTTCATGGTAAGTTCTGGTCCCTTGAGTTTAATTCTCTTGTTCAAAACAATATTTCTTGGTCTTGTAATTAATAGACTTGCAAATGATTTAAAATTCTCATAGAAGTTTTAAAGCTCATTCCTCTAGAAAATGATATTATTAAGTTTTGATAGATTTCTTGGCTTGAGATTTAAAGTTCATTCAATGATTAGAGAGGAGAAGCTAAAGATGAAGAAGACGAAGAAGAACAACAACAAGAACAAGAAGCAAGCAGATTACATGTTAACTTCAATCAATGACCCACATATCTGTTTGGTTTGTCTTCCTAGTTGTTCGCCTTCTCGTCTCAACAACATGATGGTTGTTATTTTCTTCTCTTCCACTCATTGACGAAGAAGAAGAAAAAGCACCAGCAAAACCAGTCAAAGGTGGTTCTTCTCTTCCTCTCTTCCTCGCATAGTGGGGATCATCAGTCCGAAGCTGGAACCTACAAACAGGACACGGGTTTTTTTCTCTAACCATGGCAAAATACAATTTTCATGTAACAGTGTCCACAAGGAAGCTTCTTCCCAATTACACCCTTCAACATGTCATCTTTACACACACAGCACACAACACAGCCATCCTCTCTGCTTCCTCAGAAGAACTAGAACCAACCTCAAAAGTCTCTAACGTCTCAATCGCTGACTTCACAGCTGGTGGTGCTCCTCTCCTTGATAAGTAGTTGATTACTCTCTCTAGGTTTCTTCCCCTTCGCGGATGGAGCCCTTCAGTCCCATTTGAATGATCGGCGGGAATCGCCTGGATACTGACGAAACCATTTGTTGCACTCGCAGCACAGGACCTCGTCGTCTAAGGTTCTAACGGCTACCTGTTTGAAGCAACGGTAGCACCAGTGTGACTCGTGAGCGTCGGACATGGTTCTCTCTTTGCGTAAAATCGGTTTGGTTTTATGTTGTGAGTTGTGTTTTTTGGGATCGTTATATAATAATAAGTTGGTCAGGCTATTTATTCACACACTAAAATACTTGACTCTTGGTCCAAACTCTAGTTTTAACATATATATATATATATATATATATATATATATATATAATATTACAATATCTTTGTCTTGACTATTATAGTTTTATATAGAACTAAAGATCCGTGCTTTGCAAGAGATGAGTATTATACCAAGAATTTGGTTATTTTTCCTCTTACAAAGATTATAGAATCTGTTTTGCCTTCAAAGAGGATGAACGAATTATATATTTCCATATACATATGCAAATATGAAAACAGGTATATCATTACCATCTAACAACTTTTCTTTGAACTAAATTTCACATACAAATCTGATTCACAAAAGGTCCACATTCTGATTAAGCCGACTTAAATATCCACATTCCAATTTATTAAAGTCTTATCATTACTACTAACTCAAACGCGACAATTAGATAAATATGAATCAAATTCATATAAGATTTGAGGTGGCAGAAACAACAAGATTAATTAAGACCGAATGAAATTAATTCCACAAAAGTTAATTATCTCTATAATATATGTGAAAAGTCATTTTTCTATATGTCGTTTTATACCAAATCTCTCCTTATTGTACTAGGATTTGAGAGAATTTTAGTTTTTGTTCAAATCTCTCCTTATTGTATCTAGTATTTATAAAAGTTCTATCAAATCCAACCTTATTGAATTAATCATTTATTCAAACTCCTTAAAATCTCCCCTTGTTGGAAAATAGGGATTTCACTCATAATATTCATCAAGAGTATTGTAATTAATAGATAATAGGATTTTTTAGTCAAATTTCACTAGAAACAAATATCATCTAATGAGATGGTGTATATATATATATATACTATTATTTATGAAGTGATTTTGCTGATTTGTCAGTTTCTCCATTATTTTTAGCTAGCTTTGCTTATTTTTCATATTCTTATTAGTTTTAGATTAAATCATAAATTTAATAATTTAGATAATATAAATATTTTAAACTTTCTAATTAATCAATTAATTTAAATAATATAAATATTTCGAAATTTCTAATTGTAATTATGATTATAATTATTTTAACTTTCACAAGATTCTTATTAGTTTTTAGCTTAAATCATTAATTTATTAATTTAAAAATATAACTATTTCAAAAATTTTAATTGGAATTACAATAATATATTTTTAAACAAGTTAGGTATTTTCATATGATGTAAGATGTTTAAACTCTATAGTTTCATTTTTTTTCAATTCATTCTAAGTTGTCTTGATTATAGTTGATATATTTATTTATATACTTGTGATATTTGTTCTTTTTAGTTGAAGTTCTATGTTTTTCTCTTTCTTTTTAGTTTGAAAGACTATGAGCAAATCAGTTTTGTTAGAAGAAATTTGGAATTATTAATTAGGTATTTTGAATTACTTCGAGAGTTAGTTCACGTGTGTGTTTTATTACTGTTAATCTATAACAAAAATATGCTCTGATATCAAGTTTAGAGAGTTTTCTATGTAATTATGTTATGAACATGTGTTTAATGGTTTAGTTTCTAAAACATCTAAAGTAAATATATTTTTAATGAATAGTTACATTTATTATTATATAATTCATAAATTAAATTTAATAATAAAATTATCATTATCTATTTTTCTATTATTAAAAGTAAACTTATGAAATATTAAGATAATTCAATGTATATATTGATCAAGTAAACCAATGAAATATTGTCATTATCTCAATTAGTTCTTTTTAAAGAGTTTTCTTCTAAATTATCATTGAACTTTAGTTTTTATTTACTTTTTATTTATTTTGTTCTTACTTGGATTTGTGTGTTTTAGTGTTTTTTGGTAATTTAATACATGTTTCTGGTTCAAAAACACAAATTAGATTAAGGCCTTGATTGGTACAGTTGATGAAGAAGCAGTAGCAGTATGCTCTAGAATCAGTATGCTGCAGTAGCTAGACAAACTTGGGCGTTAAGTAACTTCCCTTTTCCCTCAAATGGTTTTTGATCCTGGCTCTGTCTTCTCAAATATTGTATGTCTTAAAGATGAGTAGGAATCAACTCATTCAAGAAGAAATCAGAAGAGCAGGAGCTTGGATTTTATGGGCATTATGGAGAAACAGAAACACCTTCTTCTTTGAAGGCAATCATAAACTGGGTCCTCCCTTCATTAAGTCTATCTTCAAGGAGGTTGATCACTGGTTCTTCATCAATTCTATAGAAAAACAAGAAAATCTCATTGACTTGGAAAAGAAAAAGAAAATTATTTTTGGATGGAAACCTCCTCCTTCCTCATGGCTCAATTGCGATATTGGCTTTGCATGGGATAAGATCATGAATCAAAGTGGAGCTTCTTGGATCCTTTGCAACAAAGAAGGTAACGTCCTATTCAATGGTAGAAGATCATTCATTAACATTCTGGGTAAGCAAGATGCTTTTTTATAAAGTTGGAGATGGACGATTGAGTGTTTAAAAACACTTCACTTCAACTCCATCATCTTTGTTAGTGACGATCATGATTTGATTGAAGTCATCTCCAATCCTCAAACTTGGCCTTCTCTAAAGTACTACTCATCAAAGATCTTGCCACTTCTGATTGATATCCCAGACTGGAAAGTTCAATTTCATTCTCATTACAACATCAAATGAGCTAAACTCATTGCAGAAAGTGTGATTAAGAAGGATCTTTTTCAATCTTATATTGCTAGAGGTTATCCTTGTTGGCTTTCTTATCTTTTTGGTTAAGCCACTTTCCATCCTCTATGTCTTTTTGCTTGAAATTGAACCTTGTATCATTTTGTTGTTTTTATTCTATAAAATTCTAGTGTTTTAAACAAAACTCCCTGTCCAAAGAGCCAATCAAATCCCAATCATAAGAAGAAAGGAGAGTGGAGATGAGGAGTTAGCATTGGTTACTTCTTACAAGTCACATATTGAAAGCTCTCCAAGCTCCTCTAACAAACATTTACTGCTGAGAGTTCAATTTTGTAAATATGCAGCCTCATCTTATAATATTAATCTGGTTTGTCTCTTTCTTAAAAGGGTTCTACTCGTAGATAATATTAATACTGCCTTCTTTCTTCCTAATCTATTTATGGTTCATAAGAACTTTGTTGTTACTTCCTACAACTTTTCCCATATATATTATGTATGTTCTTTTTGTTTTCAGTATCCTTATTGCTTTATGCAGCCCATGATATAAATTGATTGATTATTTTTTCATATATTCATTGGATTTTTAGTTTTAACCTAATTGATTGATTTGTTTTTCGTCTCACTTGTCTTTTGTATTGTTCTTGTAGAGGTTAATTGGATTTAAGAACCTTGTCCCAAACGAAGATGATATATTCCAAGTGTTGTTTCTAATGATGTTGCAAGAGGATTGATTCTCTTGTATTCATGAATTCAAAACATTTTTTTGGTACAACTGTTTAAATTCAAAATTTTCAAAAATTAACTTTGTATTTAGGAGAAACTATGGGTCGAAAGTCTAGAACTCTCAATTTTTTTGTCCTTAGGGAGTTAGGGGCGAAGCAAAGACAAAGAGCATGTAGGTCCTTTGATTTTACCGCGAGCAAATCAACTAATCCTGCCAAAGTTTTCACGTTTCCTTGAGATAAATTTAAAATCTTACCAACATACCATGTCTATATTAGTTCTTGCATATTATTGCCTTGCTTCTACGAGATTCATAAAGACAGGTGATGAACAAATTTGATTAAAATCTCAAATTTATAGACAAAAATTCAAAGCAAAACCGTTTGAGTAAATAAAACAAATTCATTTTTCTTTGTTTACAATGAAAGTTGGTTTTGATGAGACACTCAAAAGTAATTTGATGTATTTCTGAAATAATCAAATCTAATCTAGTAGACATTATTTCTTATTCTTGTTGTTGAAATGAACATGATAAAGACATTTAGCATCAGAGATGGAAAGTTTTTTCTGTATCTCCATGCAGTGGTTCGATCGATTTGATTAGATATTCTATGAAAACCAAAATCTAATCACAACGTGATTAGTCCTCTTGGGAAGTCAAACTCCTCTTCAAAGATCTTCAAGAGCTCTTGGTATACAGAGTTGCTTAGGTAACTTATGGGAAAATAAAAACAGATGGTAATAGCTTTCATACCGGGTGTCCATCTGTTCTTAATTTTTTTAGTGAAAAATTAGAATGCCTCAAACTAAAAATGTAGACATAATGTAAAAATAATCATGTGTATGCACCTTAATACTAAAATAGATAGAAATACACTCTTCTGTCTATGTTGTATCAAGTGATAAAAAGAAAAAAAAAAGGGTCCCCTAAGTTAGTAAACAAATTCTAACTGCTCATCAATCTAGATTTAAAGGCATGACCATGTGAATGTGGGTATGAATCTCTTTACACAATAGTAGGATAACAATATAGACACAAAGACATGTACAAGTGGATGATGAAAAGGAGTTTGGGCCCACATACATAAAAAATTTGTACACTAATGTTTGGGCCCAGATATTTTTTTAAACCCATAATTTTGTAGCTTAGGCCCAGGGAGCATACATAGTCGTAGGCCGCTTCAGATCTCATGAGATTTCTCTCAATCGGGTGAAGAAAACTAGTTTCTCTTGAATCGCCGGTGAGCTCAGGTAATCTCCGATCGCCAATTCCATCGTCTCGTCTTCTTTAAGTTCATCTTTGAATTTTCCTATTGTGCTACGGATCACAAGTGACGAGAGATCGCTGCATTTTAGTCTCCGATCTTCTTCGAGTTTCATCTCACCCTTAGAAAAATAAGACTGCATTTCTGTATTCTAGTAAACTTAGCGAAGAAGATTGATCCTAAGGCTTTGCGATTTTGTCTGTGGAAAGAGTTGCTTTGATTTGATTTGAGATTAAAAGCTTATTTTTTGATATCATTATTTACTTAGGAAGATAGGAAAATTCTGGGATGCAGCGCACTCCAGCAGTTACCATAGAGGACCAGTTGATATCGAAAGCTGTAAGGGAAGAATGTCCGTGGGAGAACCTTCCTAAAAGACTTCAGTCTATTCTTGGCTCCAAGGAGGAATGGCATAGAAGGTTACTAGTACTATACTTTCTTTCTTTCTTTGGCAATCAACATTAATGTCATTGTTGGTGTTGAGCTGCTTTATCATTCTTTATGCAGGGTTGTTGATCATTGTATTAAAAAAAGACTCCTGTGGAATACGTGTTTTTCTTGTAAAGTTTGCAAAGAAGGTGAATATTATGAAGATATGATGCGTTACTTGCGAAAGAATCTCGCGGTAAGTCTTCATGGATTACTCTTTTATAACAAGTCTTTCTTTTATTTATTCAAGATTGAATTCAGTTACTTCCTCTGGAATCAACCATGATGTCTCTTCACAATTTTTTTTCTACTCAAGTGACACTATATCAGATCAGACTAGAGTCTGAGATTAGTAATAGTGGCAACTAGGCTTTATTTTAGACAATTCTCTGATGGTATTGCTAATATTCTGAAAGATAGCTGTTATTATACACGGTTGGTACAAGGAGAATGCTTTTTGATATAGATTTGAATTTTTCTTCTTTTTACTTTCACAGGATCCGTAATCTTTATTGCTTTTAAAATTTTACCTGCAGTTGTTTCCGTATCACCTTGCGGAGCATGTTTGCCGTGTGATGAGGATATCACCTTTCAGATACTACTGTGATATGATATTTGAAGTCATGCGAAATGGTATATTGTTGCTTCTCTTTATACCTCACTTTTCACTTGTTCTAATAGCCAACGAGTTTTTCATCCTCTTTCCTTCTAAATTTGACACAGAGCAACCTTACGACAGTATCCCAAACTTCAGTGCGGCAGATGCTTTCAGGCTTACGGGCATAGGCAGAAATGAATTCATTGATATCATGAATAAATGCAGATCTAAGGTACTTCTGCATCTACACTCTGCACTGTTATACCGTCCAAGTTACACTCTTGATATTTTATTTTGCTTTGACTTCCTACTCGAAGAAAATGTTCGTGTGTAAAATATGGGACAAACTTTCCCTTATTCAATTATTTCAGTATTTCCTGATTTCATTTTCTGGCACTGTAGAGAAATTATCATAAATAATCACTTTTCCTTGAGCCAATAAGTGGAGGTTGTCCAGCTTCTATTATGTCTTAATTCTTTTCATGTATGTGTTGAGCTTTCCAGAAAATTATGTGGAAGCTAAACAAATCGATTGCCAAAGATTTCTTACCTACTCAACCTGTGGATTTCCCTATTGACCCTTGGTGGGGTGTTTGCCTTGTTAACTTCACCATAGAAGAGTTTAAGGTGATCTCAGCTTGTCTATATCTTTTATGCTTCTTGCTTATGAAACCAAGTTTGCTTGTAGTGAACTATTGAGATGTCACTGCAATCGTACTGTTCCTTGTCTGATAGCAGATCTTAATTTTTGTTCTTTGCATAGAAACTTTCAGAAGATGAGACGGCGACAATAGATAAAATTTGCAAAGAGGAAGTTAATGCATATGTCCTCTTTGATCCGGAAGTCATAAAAGGTCTCTACCAAAGGGGATTGATATATTTTGATGTCCCGGTCTACCAGGATGACCGCTTTAAAGGTGAGTTTATGCTTGCCAATATCTATAAATTATGTTCTCTTTTTAAAAGTCTCCGCATCTATGTATACTTCAAGGTTGGAGAATGTCGACTTTTTGCCAATAAATTTCATTTATTTATTTACTTGCAAAAAGCTAGTACACCTCCTAAATAGTCTGCTCTCAAATTCCAGTATGTCAGTATGGTATTTTCTCTCGTGAGACTAAGATTTCACTGACATGCATTGCGTCGTTGTTTCAGTTTCAAAGCTTGAAGGGTTCATCTCTAACAGAGAGCAGTCTTATGAAGATCCAATTGAAGAGTAAGGGGTCTATTTGGCTACATGGAAGCTTAACTCATCTTGGATTTAGGTTCCTGAGATTATATAGAATTCTAATAGTGGAAGTTCATTTTGCAGATTACTCTATGCAGTTTTTGTAGTTTCAAATGAGAACTCAACAGTTGCAGAGTTGGCATCCACTTTGCAAGCTGACCTAGCTCAATTACAGGCTGCTGCATCTTTTGTTTGCCGCTTAGGATGGGCTGTAAAGTTAATTGATCCGGCTTCTGTGCTTCATGACAAGATTATACCTGGATCTCCACGTGCCATCCTCAGTGATGAAGACGATACTCGTGCTGGTTTAGGCTCTACCTACATGTCTGCTGATGGTGAGGCGGCTCAAAATGGAGATAATTTAGGGACAGAAAGCTCTGGACTACGTTCTAGTCATGTTCGAGTTGCTTTCATAGTCGATGCTAACATAACATCATATCTGATGATGGGTTCTGTCTCGCCAGGTATCCTTTTCTAGTTCCATTTGATGCTCAAATTGATAGCCCATAACTATCAGCTATACTTTTTGCATTATTCTAATTATTCCATCCATGTTAATGAACATTGTTATAGGATTGAAATCGCATGCTGTGACACTCTATGAAGCTGGAAAGCTCGGGCATACTAGTATCCCGGATCTTTGCAAGGATCTGAGCACATTAGAGGGAGCAAAATTTGAGGGTGAACTGCAAGAATTTGCAAATCATGCCTTTAGCCTTCGCTGTGTCCTGGAATGTTTGATATCTGGTGGAGTTGCTACTGATACAACAGTTGATACGACGGGCCCAGGAACTTTGGTCAATGATGAGGCTGTAACTCTTCTTGCTGATGTTAATTCTCCTGATAATTCTGGAGATTCTTTAACCAGCCAAAATAGTGAGGCTTCCATGGTTTCAAATGCCCCTCATGAGGATCCCTTGCCGACAGAGCGTGTCCCTGAAAGCACTGAACATGAAGCAGCTTCGACTACACTGACCGATGATACTACTGCCTTGACCGATGATACTACTGCCTTGACCGATGATACTACTTCCTTGACCGAGACCTTCAGTTCTAACCTAAACCTTCAGAATGACGAGAAGCCGATCTCCGTAGAAGGACCCGACACCAGTAAAGGAAACAAGAAAAGGAAGAGATATCGGGTTGATATTCTTCGCTGTGAGAGTCTGGCTTCTCTAACACCAGTTACTCTAGATCGTTTGTTTTCCCGAGACTACGATATTGTTGTTTCAATGGTTCCTCTTCCACTGACGACTGTTCTACCTGGACCTTCAGGCCCGGTTCATTTCGGTCCTCCCTCCCATTCATCAATGACACAATGGATGAAACTGGTATTGTATTCAACCGTGGGCAATGGGCCTTTGTCGGTTATCTTGATGAAAGGGCAGTGTCTGCGGATCCTACCTGCTCCACTAGCTGGCTGTGAGAAAGCTCTAATTTGGTCATGGGATGGATCTTCGGTTGGTGGCTTAGGAAACAAGTTTGAAGGTAACTTGGTCAAGGGAAGTATACTGCTACACTGTTTGAATTGCCTTCTCAAGTGCTCAGCTGTTCTCGTCCAGCCTCTGAGCAAGCATGATCTTGATAGCTCTGGAAGAATTGTCACTTTAGATATACCATTACCCCTGAAGAACTCTGATGGTTCCATTCCTCATTTCGCCGACGAGCTTGGCCTTCCACTTGAGGAAAACACAAAGCTGAACTCTCTCTTAACGAAGCTGGCGAACAATATGGAACTGTGGACAGTCGGTTACATTCGCCTTTTGAAACTCTTTAAAGCAAAGGATCCAGCAGGGTACTTCTCTCCGGATGATGATGAGAAGTATGAATGGGTCCCTTTAACCGTGGAGTTTGGGCTGCCACTTTTCAGTCCAAAGCTGTGCAACCATATCTGCAAAAGAATCGTCTCATCACAGTTACTTCAGGCAGATTCGCTCATGGAACAACACAACGCAATGCAATGCATAAGGAAAAGGTTGAAAGATATATGCGCACAGTACCAAGCAACAGGTCCAGCTGCTAAACTTCTTTACCAGAAAGAACAAGCAAAGGACGCTCCTCGTAGTAAGCTCATGAACTATGCAAGCGGCAAATGGAACCCACTCGTCGACCCTTCCTCACCAATTTCAGGTGCCACGAGCGAGTTTCAACGGTTGAAACTAGCTAATCGCCAACGTTGCCGGACTGAAGTTCTTAGCTTTGATGGTAGCATCCTAAGGTCAGTTTTAGTTCCTTCCATGTTTCTTGAATTTTATTTCTTTCATTCATTCGACTTTTGAGGAGTTTATGGGGGGTGGTGGTCGCGCAGATCCTACACTTGCCCTGTATATGAAGCTGCCACTAGGACCATAGACGAGAATGCACCTTCAACTGCAACAAAGGCAGATGCTGAAGAAGCAGATAGCCGAGAAGTGGTTCTCCCAGGACTGAACCTTGTGTATGATGGTTCAGAGTTGCACCCTTTCGACATTGGTGCTTGCCTTCAAGCTCGTCAACCAGTTGCCCTCATTGCAGAAGCTGCTGCTGCATCTGCTGTCCTCGCCCCCAAGTAGTAAACTCTCACGGATGCTCTATCCAAACTTTTCACAGAACATCAGGTGAAGGGGGAAATATTTCGACTAAGATCCTGATTCTTATCCGTGTTTCAAAGTTTTACTAGTCTGTCCTTTTGCAGCTGCATATAAACTTTTGGGGTTATTTCGGTCACTCAAGTTCTTGACCAAATAATTTCGGTTTGGATTTGGGTTGGTTTGATGTGAATTTTGTTTAATTTTATGCAAATCTGCAACAGTGTTGTTGGTTCTAAGACATGCAAAAAGAAACTTTGATTTTTAGAGCAACTAAACCAAAAGAATACGGCTTGGAGTATTTGATCTACTATCTGATCTAGGCTAACCGGGCAGCTATCCTAACACCTATGATTTGGCTTGCGATGTCTGCTTTCTGATGAAAGATCCGTCTCTTTTCTTGCAATTTCTCCTGTGCTTTTGCTATTAAATCTGTGATTACACTGAATCATATATATTTAATAGAAAAAGATAAACGTCAGACATATTCTGCATATTACACCACAAATAAAACGTAAAAACAGATCACAAACTCTGGGCTCTCTTTGATCACATCTTTATCGTGTAATGTACATGAACAGCGGTCCCACAAACAGAAGCTTGAATGTCTAAAAGTGGCTGAAGTTTTGTGCGACTCGGTTATTTGTGGTTTGATTCGGTTATTCATGTTAAACCGATCAGTAATTTATTTGAAAAATCTTGCTCTAATCGCAGAGTGAAAACGTACATCTTTTTCTTCTTGAGTTGTTCAGAGCAAAGAAAAACGGAAGATTGGAGAAAGATGCTGAAGCAAAAAATATCACCACCGGCCTTTCCTCTCCTCCGTCGTCTCTCCACCACCGCCGCCGCCGCCGGATTCTCTCTGAACCTCCCAAAACTCGAACCGTCAAAAGACGCGGAGCTAATCTCCCAAATCCTCGTGACCAATCACAACCCATTCCACTTCACAGAATCATCTCTCCAACTCCACGGGATCTCCCTCTCTCCTCACCTCATCGACCAAACCCTCCTCCGCCTCCGTCACAACTCCAAAATCGCCCTCTCCTTCTTCCAACACCTCCGCTCCTTACCTTCCCCAACAACAACACTCACCTCCTTCAACCTCATCATCGACATCCTCGGAAAAGTCCGCCAATTCGACGTCGTTCGACAGCTAATCGTCGAGATGGAGCAGCAGGAGGAGAAGAACCTCAAACCTTCCTCCGAAACGTTTCTCATCCTCGTCAAGCGCCTAATCGCCGCCGGACTCACTCGCCAAGCCGTGAGAGCCTTCGACGACGCGCCTTCCTTCCTCGATTCGAATCGTCCTCCTCTCGGCCTCGACGAGTTCTCCTTCCTCCTCGACACGCTCTGCAAGTACGGACACACGAAGATCGCCGTCGGGGTTTTCAACGAGCGCAGAGCCGAGCTCGGATGCGACGAGAAGGTCTACACCATCCTGATCGCGGGATGGTGTAAGCTGCGGAGGATCGACATGGCGGAGAGGTTCTTAGCGGAGATGATCGAGTCCGGGATCGAGCCGAACGTCGTGACGTACAACGTTCTCCTCAACGGGATCTGCCGGACCGCGAGTCTGCATCCCGAGGAGAGGTTCGAGAGGAATGTGAGGAACGCGGAGAAGGTGTTCGATGAAATGCGTGAGAGAGGGATCGAACCCGACGTCACGAGCTTTTCGATCGTGCTTCATATGTACAGCAGAGCTCATAAGTCGGAGCTGAGTTTGGATAAGCTGAAACTGATGAAGGCCAGAGGGATTAGCCCCACCGTGGAGACGTACACTTCGGTTGTGAAGTGTTTATGTTCTTGCGGGAGGTTGGAGGAAGCTGAGGAGTTGCTTGAGACTATGGTGGGAGATGGGATAAGCCCTTCTTCCGCTACGTACAATTGCTTTTTCAAAGAGTATAGAGGGAGAAAAGATGTTGCCGGGGCGATGAATCTGTATAGGAAGATGAAGGGTGGATTGTGCAAGCCGAATACGAACACGTATAATGTTCTGTTGGGTACGTTTATCAACCTGGGGAAGATGGAGATTGTGGGAGAGATTTGGGATGATCTAAAAGGGAGCGAGACGGGTCCGGATTTGGATTCGTATACTTGCTTGGTTCATGGGTTGTGTGGGAAGGATAAATGGAAAGAGGCTTGTGGGTACTTTGTGGAGATGATAGAGAGAGGTTTCTTGCCGCAGAAGCTAACGTTTGAGACGTTGTATAAAGGGTTAATACAGTCTAATAAGATGAGGACTTGGAGAAGGTTGAAGAAGAAACTGGACGAGGAGTCTATCACCTTTGGCTCTGAGTTTCAGAGATATCCTTTTGAGCCTTACAAGAGATGATGATTTTGACCCAAAAAAAAAACAAGAGATGATGATGAGTCTGAATGTTTTGTTTAATCAAAATCTGGTTTCTAGACTGTTTGTTTTTTCCCTTTCTTGAAACTTAAAACACATGTATGATATTGACACACATGATTATATGTGCATGCCCTGCCTCATATCACATTTCATGTATGATTTTTCTTTTCATGGTGTTTTAGGACCCAACCAAAAACTCATAAGTTTACAGTTTTGAGATAATTGTCTTGCATACAATTTTTGTCGATGCAAAGGAAAAAGGATACAAGTATTGGACCAATCAATGTGATCATAAAAGAAACAACTTTAATCATACAACTATAATAAAATTAAAAACCAACATGTCTTCTTCTTCTTCTTTTTCTTTGTTTCCTTCACCTCTTAGACTATTGCCGATGTAATTGCCTCGACCTCTGTAGGACGCCACACTGACTTCTGAACAGAGAGCACTCCTTCTCCATCTTTGGAATGTGTCATTCTTACATTCCATTTCATCGATTTCACCATCTTCTCTATTTCTCCTATTGTTTCCATGTCATCTCTTACTATAAAAGTTCCTTGTGGTCTAAGAATCCTGTCCACTTCAGCCATTGCCGACACCAAGTTGCACCTAAAAGCCCATATAGTCATCAGATTTTGCATTCAAGAAAATATTAATCAAAGGCCAACATAGATATGTGAGTGTACTGTCTATAAACATACCTCTTTTTCAGAGCAGAGAAAAGATGATCAGCATGAAGAAGGTCGTAAGTTCGAGGGTAAGTGCTGAATGATTCGCACCAGTCATGGTATATTCCAAACAAACCACGTTCGTATATAATTGGAAGCGTATCAGCTGAGTCGATAGGAACCACATTCATCACCCACAGTTTCAGATCCTTCAAAGCAGCAGCAAAACTGAAACCAAGAAAGAGAGAGATAACATTTAGTAACGGAGCCAGTTTTTGTATTGGTGAAAGATTGTTTTTTCAATAATATACTTACCCTCCATAGACAGCTCTCATGTCCATCACATTTCTCACATAAGACCAATCGATTCCCATACCGTTGAGGTATGACTTGGAAACAATCGTCTTCCAACGTTCTTGGTCTGCTGTGAAATCCTCTTGTGCAGGTTTTCCATACACACCTTCCTGAGAATCCAACCACTGAGGAACCGTCTCTACTCTCTCTGGCCAACTCTCAGGCCAAGCTGCTCCCCGTTTTGATGAATCCTCTGTCACTTTGTGCATACATGCCTCAAGTGGAACATTCCTGCATCACACACACACACACATACTTTTAGCAACAGTGTTCCTTTGCATGCATCACTAGTTAATTGACGTGAAAAAGGGAATAGATAAGCTACCAAGCGGCGTTTTGATCATCAGAGTCTTTGCAGAGAGGTGGCTCATTTTGAGATCTTTGGTTGTAGCAATCATTCGACATTGGCTTTTGGTAAATGGCAGCACCAACTTCATTCAGTTTATCTTTCTTAATCGTCATTAGTTTCCAGCACATTGCCTTTGTTAGCTTCGACATAGCTACAAAGCAGAGAGAAACATCTCACAAGTTAGCTAAGAACCAGTTGCAGATACTCTTCTTATTCATATCCAAAACAAACAAAAAAAGATTCCAAACCTTTCCATATGCCAACGTCTTCTTCGGTCTTCCTATAAACCGGAGTCGCCGACCAGACAAAGAAACCACCAGGTCTCAATGCACGGTTCAATTCCAAAAGTAGTTTACCACCTTCAGTTCAGACGAACAAAACAGAAAGTGTTACTCCATGAAACAAAAAAAAAAAGAGATACTAACTAAAATGGGGAAACTTGGTTACCTTCAATATGCCAAGGGACTCTACAACGAGCACAATGGATAAGGTCGAAAACAGATCCTGGGAAAGGTAACCTCTTGGTTCCCATAACATTTGACATTGCAGGGATACCACGTTCCAAAGCAAACTGCACCTGCGCCTCGTGTTCATCTTTGGGTGCAAATGACAAGGCAAGCACATCTCTGTCGAAAAGGTATCCTCCGAAGCTAGCAACACCACACCCAACATCCAGTATAACACGGGTTCTGTTTCCCCAAGCAATATCAGGATACGACTGCAATATTACACACATCAACAACAATGTTAATAGTCAATGAGAAAGTTGTTGTAGACAGTGTTCTAAAAAGCAGTCTAGACGCGAGGGGTTACAGGACCGTGTCGATTACTCTTTAAACCGCCTAGATAATTATAATATTGTAATAATAAATAATATATAATTTATTATTCATAAATTATAATAATTAATATGTTGTAATATATATTCTTATGAAAATAACTTTTATCATATATAAATAATAGTTTTTACTATTATTAAGTATAAAACATTACATATATTTAATATATTGCTATAATTTATAACCGTCTAGACCGCTTAACTAATAATCTAGGCGTCCGCTTAGTCGTTCTAACCGCTAGGCGTTAGGTCGCCGCCCGCTTAGCGCTAGGCATTAGGTCGCCGCCCGCTTAGCGCCTAGCCCTTTCTTGAACACTAGTTGTAGAGATTGAATGAAAGACCATAATAATAAGTGGGTACCTCTTGGACGAAATCAATGTAGTGAAGAGCACCGTTTTTGAACTGAGTACCACCACCAGGGAATGTTAAGTGTTCGCCACTCATCTTCACCCAGTTTTGATGTCCTTTGACTTGTGCAAGCTTGGTGTGAGGAATGTTGTTGTACCAGATCTGTATGGCAAACACAATACATAAAAGTTATTGAACATCTCTAACAAATAACATAAATGTATAGTGAAGTTTTTTACCTTTTCTCTGCTCTTAGGCCATTTGATCGATCGCTTGTACCCTTCGGGAAGAGAAACAAGGCAGGTTGGAGATTCCTCAGGACAATGCCTCTCACGATGTTCATAATGCTTAGTGGAATGAAGCTTCCTGATAGCTTGCCAGTTGTCAAGGCAAGGGATGTAGTCTGGTCCAGCTGTCACGTTGCAGACTTTCCATTTGATTGACGACACTTGTGCTTTCTTCTCGTTCTGCGACTCAACCAATTGGGTAGACCAAGCTCCACTTCCGGTGCTTGACTCCTTTGTAATCTCAGCCTGGTCACCAGTGCTTTCTTCTGTCTTCTTCTCAGTGTTCTCTTCAGTTTCATCAGTGCTTTTCTCTGTCTTTTTCTCGGTGTTCTCTTCAGATTCACCAGCATTCTCTTCTGCTCCATTACCATCCTCTGATTTGTTTTCTTCTGAGCTCTCTTCAAGTTGTGTTTTCTCCTTTTGCTTGGTTTCATCACTTTCTGACTCACCATCTCCATCCTTTCTATCTCCTTCACCGTTCTTGTCTTCAAACTCCTTTTTCTCCTCAACCTGCTGCTCCGTCTTCTCCTCACCGGAGCTCTCAGGATCAGGCTTCTCTTCTTTGCTCTCTGTCACAACCTCACTCTTCTCATCAGAAAAGCTCTTGGAACCTCCTCGGTCAACTTCTTCGTTTGTGGTACTAGTATCCACATCTTTTGCAGTGTGGCTAGAAGAGAAGTCAACAGCCTCGGTTGGAGCAGACCATGAAGACATGAACATCCAAGCCCCAACCAAACAGAGAGAAACAACTAAGACTATGGTAATGGTAAAGCCATGGCCTGATGACTTCTTCCCGTCCACACGAGAATACTTCCCCATTGCCATGTTGCTCCTATAGACAGACCCAAGGCAACAATCCCTAGTCACTCACATGCACCTGCAACACCAATTAATTAAATGAAAAGACTTTAGTGACAAAGTAAAAAGACCTGTCTAAAAGCTGCTAAGGAAGATCTACAATGAATGACAATTGATATACTGTAGAGAATGTAAAAGAACATAACTGAAGATTTAAAATCAAACTAAAATCAACAAAAACACCCGAATTAGTAACTAAAAGTGAAACATTAGCCAAGGCCCAAAACCCAAAGCATAGTATTTTGAGCAAACATAAGTTACAAAGAAGAAAAGATGATAGATATTTACAGAAATAGCCAGAAGAAGCAATAAACATTTAAAGAAAGCCATAGACTTTGTGTAGTTCAAGTAAAAAGATTACCAGAGAGAAAGGGATTGGCAATCTCAGATCTCCCGCAAAAAGATTGCAACTTTATCAGCTGAGAGAGAAGCGTGTAAGAGAAAGGGGTCCAGATCCCGATCTAGTAGAAAGAGCAAGTGAGAGTCTATGATCTACAACAAGTGGTGAAGCAAATCATAGTACTCTTTACTCTGTAGTTGTAGTGAGTGAGTGGGTTGCGGCCTTAAAATACCATAATTTTGGATCTCAATTTCCACCCACATTTTATTTAATTTAATTTCATATTTCGTTTTCAACGATTTGATTATTCGCTGACCCCTCCGTGTCGGTCACCGACATTAACAGCTAAGCTATCAACGATATTTACTTCACACAAAACGGTAACGTTCGGTTTAGAGAAACTAAGACCTGCGCAAAAAAGATGAACCAAAGAACCGAACCGAGAACCCTCAGATATTTGAATGGCTCTTAAATTTTTATATCCGAAATAACCGAACTGAACCGAAAACCAAACTGATATTCAAATATATAAAAGTATTAATTATATATACATATAAAATAACTAAATACTCGAATGGTTCTTATATTTCTATATCTGAAACTGAATCGAACCGAGAACCAAAAAAATATCCGAATATATAGAAATATTAATAATATATACATATTATATAACTTAATATATATTCATAACTAAAATATTTTCTTAAAAGAATCCAAAAATATTTGAAGATAAATATATTATTATAAAATATCTGAATTATCCGAATTATTCGAAATATTCAGATAGTTTTATCTGAAATATTCAAAGAATCTATTAAATCATCCTAATTATTTGATATTTTATTCTAAATAATCGTTATTTTTTTCAAATTATCCGAATTATCCGAACCGGAACCAAATAAAAACCAAATTTTCAAATATTTTTTGGTTCCTAATTTTACTATCCAAACCGAACCGAACTTGAAACTATCTAAATTGAACTGAACAGAAAATAAGTCAACTAGTAAATGGATTCTTAGTCAACTATCTGAAAACCCGAAATAATCAAACGGAACTGATGTCCAAAATAGCCGGACCTAAGAGAAACAGATGAGCACGTGAGAAGGCCCACTAGACCCATTTCTTATTAGTTTTCGCAAGCTCGTGAGAAGGCCCATTTTTGTAAGTTTCGTGTAAGCCCCATATTGAGTCCGACTCCGGGTGGTTGTTGGATCTATTAGATGCGAAGAACATCCAAAAGGGTTTGACTTTATATTTGGTTTCCGGCTATCATCATCATCGGATCGGAGACATGATCTAAGATTGAGAAAGTTGAAAATTAAAAAAAAAGAAGGAAAGATCTGAAGGAGGAAGAAGATTGAGGGAGGAAGCAGATAACATGTCTGCGATTGTTTGCGGCAGCAAGAGATCTCTTTTCGACGATTTGTCCTCCGCCGCTTCTCCTCCCGTCTCCAAGAAACTCCGTTCTTCTCGTTTCTCCTCCTCCCTTCTCCTCGATCACCTCGCCTCCATTTTCCCCGATATGGATCATCAGGTCAGCTTTTCAAACTCCAAAGTCTCAAACTTTGTTTCTAGCTTCTTGCAAAGATCGTAACTTTTCTTTTTTTTTTCTTAGATTCTTGAGCGAGCAATCGAGGAATGTGGAGATGATCTTGATTCTGCTATTAGATCTTTGAATCAGCTTCGTCTAGAATCCGCCAATAAAGATTCAGAAGAAGCAAAAGTTGAAGTAGGATCATCAGGGAAGGATGATCAAGTCTTGAACTTGGACGGCACTGAGTGGGTTGACTTATTCGTCAGGGAGATGATGAGTGCTTCAGACATGAACGACGCCAAAGACCGTGCTTCAAAAGCACTGGAAGCTTTGGAGAAGTCCATCAACGCTCGTGCTGGTTCCGACTCAGCAGCAGCAGCGTTGCAAAGCAGTCTCCGACAGGAGAACTTGATGCTGAGGCAGCAGTTAGAATCTGCTGTCCAGGAGAATAGTTTGCTTAAACGAGCCGTGGTGACGCAACAGAAGCGGCAGAGAGAGACAGAAGATCAGAGTCGGGAGTTGCAGGGTTTGAGGCAGATGGTTAGTCAGTACCAGGAACAGCTGAGAACTCTGGAGGTTAACAACTATGCTCTCACGCTTCATCTGAAACAAGCTCAGCAGAACAACAGTTCCATCCCTGGCCGCTTCCATCCCGACGTGTTCTAATATTTTTTTTTTTTACATAATTTGGTTTCCAGTGTTTGTTTTTATGTTTCTTCCTTTCCGTTGGTTGCTGACCATATTTATAAATTATACATGAATTGTGGAATGATTGATGAATGGTTATAGATAGGGATCAACAGTATCTATCCGAAGCAGTCGCTTGTAATTTTTAGACGAGGAGACTTCGAAACACACCTGTGATGTAGTGTAATATGTACATATATCTATAACTATTAACCTAGTATCATTTGTCTGGAGTTCGTTTCAATGATAGTCATATTATCATTCTTCACCAGCAATGTTCTGAATGGTATTGAGCTTCGTTCAACAAGGTTTGAGGAATCTTTCTTGCGTGCATGCTTTCAGCACCTCAGAGATATATCGTACGAAATCTGGTGCAGCTTAGAACATATCCTCCATATGAACTCTTATCACGAGTGGGGTTGAGATCTATAGGAAGCACCTAAACATTGAAATTTTCACTTCAATACAGAGACGGCGTTGGAGAGTAGTTACAGACATCAGGCGTTTTCACTCCTGTCTCACACCTGATTCTGTAGCACACGTCTTTCTTTGTATGTGTCTATTTCGTTTATCCCTCATTATGGCCACATTTTTTTGTCCGAGTTCATCAAAAGATGTGCTGTCCCCTGATTATTACTTGACCTATTATTCATGTGACCACATTTGATTTAGGTCATGGATACTAGCCAACCTAGGACCCTTATGCTAACAAACAAAGCTGTATAGAGAAGACGCATGAGTCTGGTATTTTTGGCTTCTCTTGTATGTACAAGTTCTCAACTTCTTTTGTCAGTATATATACTGCAACTAACTCTTGCCATGTAATTATTTATATTGCTTTCATATACCCACATGACCATGTCTTCTCACCATAGCTTGTATAGTCCACAAATTATTTTGCACATACAGTTGATTATACCAACTCATTTATCAAATAGAGTAGAAACATTAGCATGTGTTGTGTCTAGTTAGGTTGCTCTGGATCTTCTTTCAAATTAAAGCCCTGTCTAGAGCTAATAATGTCTTCTTCTGTAAAAATGAAACAAGGAAATGTAGAATTCAGGCCTAATGATTAATCAAGAAGCGATGGGAACGACGGAACCCATGAATATATAGGATTCTATTCATCATTTATAACTTTCCTTCAGAGAGCTCTACAAACAGAACTAACAACAAGACTTTTCTCTTCCTTTCTCCTGCTTGCTTGCTTTTTGGATTAAATATTTTTCCAGAAAATGATGTCGATCACAAAGAAGCTAATCAAGATGGCCAAGAAATAGCAACAAAGACCAGCCCTCCACAGGAAAAAGGATCTCATTTCAGAGGTCAAGTGCTAGTAGTAGCAGTATAACTGCAGTAGAAAGATTGTTTCGTGGTTTATACGGTGGAATGGATAACACCCACTTTGCTTTTTCATTAATTTACCTGAGCAACTCTCTTTTTCAAGAGCTCTTGAAGATATCTGAAGAAGAGTTCAACTCTCTTTTTGGTATATCTCACCAAATTTGTCCAATGACGAATGAATGAAGATACAGAAAAGGCTATATTAATGTCTATCTGTAGTGCTAGATGTTCTTGGAAATGCTCTTTACAAGAACAAAGTAGTACTTAACATGTTGATTGTATTTTAGAGTGTAGCCATTTCTGAATGTGTAAAGTTTATAGTGTATTAGATAAGACACATAAATAATAATTAGGGAAATTGAGACGTATAACTATGAAAAAGCCATAATTCACGAACTAATCATTTTACCTAACAGACATATACACAACATTATATATACATATTAATACTATATTACCATCTTCCATTAACCGGACAACATGCTAAAAGAATAAATTATTAACTCCCTAAAAATAAATTGTGGTTTCCGTTGATGATTTACTTCTGAAATCCTCCACCGTCACCATCATCCATCATCCCTAATTCTGAAATCAATTGCGAGAAGACGTCGTTACAGATCCAAGCGGCGAGAAGGAGCAACTCGAACCTCTTTCCCTTCACATCGGTGCTTTGTCTCACACCGTTGTTTCGTCAGATACAATACTTATCTTTTGTCTCTGTGAATTACCTAAAGTTGATCGGAGAAGATGAACAATTTTTGTTATTGTGTTCTATTATATTATATTATATGAATATAGAATAGTATTAAAATAATATGTGTTTTATATTTTATTATGTGATATATTGTGTTACTATACTATTTTAGTAAGTTTCATTCCATTTGACGGTTACTAAAAAGTGCTCTATTTTGTTTAGAAATATTGTTTGTAATTTTCTTAAGTTCTCACAATCGTTACATATTTTTGAACCTGTAAAATTAAACTATGATCGTTACATGATATTTTGTACTTTTTAGATTTTAACATTTGGGTTTAGGGTTTATATTTGGGTTAAGGTTTAATAATTAGAGTTTAGGGTTTAATATTTAGAAGGTGAAAGCGTATGGTTAGGATTGGCATTAACTTATTCCATGCAATCATAGACATTTCATAATTCCATCAATATGTATTATGTTATTTATTTGTTTCATTCTATTTGAGTTTAGGGTTTATATTTGGGTTTAGGATTTATATTTCGGTAAGGATTGGTGATTAGAGTTTATGGTTTAATATTTAGAAGGTGAAGAGGTATGGTTGGTGTCAGCAATAACTCTTCCATGCAATTATAGACATTTTATAATTTCACAGATATGTACTATATTATTTATTTTGTTTAATTCTGTTTGGGTTTTGTACTTATATTTAGAGTTATGATTTATATTTGGGTCTATGGTTTAGATTTGGGTTTAGGGTTTACTGATTAGAGTTTAGGGTTTAGTATATAGTTTGGGTGAGATTGGGATAATATTTAGTATCTAGGGATAGGATTTGGTATATGTTTAGTATTTAGAGGTTGTGGGATAAGGTTTATGACATCGTACATGAAATGGAAATTAAACTTCTTAATTCCTCGTCATCAAAAAACGGTATACCATCACCGTCTTTACCTTCTGCATTCATGATTGTAGCTATGATTTCTATTTCTAAGTAGGATTTAGTGATCAAGTGCATGAATTTATATCTAGAATTTTTAGTTTGCATTTGGATAGAGTATTATGTAGTATAATATTCTAATGATACTATTCTACCTAGTATATGTTGTGTAGAAACTCAGACAATCAATATAGAATATAAATGTACACTTACAATCAATTCATATATTTCGTACACTCCTATCAATGCATACATTTACATCGTTGTGCCACTCGCTCTTTAAGTTAAGTGAGTGTTATTATGCCACACAAAACCACCATGTCATTGCTTTATAATATGGAACCGACAACCTTTTGTGTTAAGGGTATAGTCATAACCGGATGGAAGGAAGCCAAAATGTCAGATAATGAATTATGTCAAAATCATTGTAGTCACTTAATTTGAAACTCAGAAATGGCTATCTCACCAATAAGCCCTAATAATTCTTATTTGGTCTCTCCTCAGCAAAAACAACTTCTATTGCAAATAAGAAAAACGACCAACTTCATTAACACTGGTGGTTGTACATATCAATTTTTAAAGAAAAATCACTAAGACATGTCTGCTGAAAACTTCCTATCTAAGAACTGGAGCAGCTGTTTATGAAAATCTGAATTGGATGGAACGAAACTTCAATACAGAAAAGAGGCGTTCCTATGATCTGAACTTAGTATGTCCTAAGGACATAAGAAATTTTGAAAGAATGGTTGATTTTAGGACCACAAAATCTCGTGACTTAAAAAATATTCTTGTGACTTAACTACATAGGCATTTATTTCTCAAAACTAACTTTCCTTTTCATCCGATCATATATTTCACCGAGATATTAATTAGTTTATACTTTATAGTTCGGCTTTAATTTTTATTACTAACATTTTCTAGCTCACAGAAAATCTATAGAGAAGCATGAGTTTGGTTATTCTGGTTGCTCTAACAGAAAGAACATAATGGTCAAGAATTATTCGTAGTTTAGACTCTTTACCATACTTGTAAAGTTTCATATCGGTCGCAACAAAATATATGTAGATATACAGTTTGATCTGCCGTCCACAAGAATAAGTTCTAAGATCTAACTTATATAATATAATGTAACAGCCGCCTCTTTTCATTCTTTATTAAAGTTTTGGTACTGAAATCTTGTCATATAGATGTTTATAAAGCTTTTATGCCCACATGATCATGTCTTCTCACCATTAAGTTATATTGTCCACAAGTTGGTTTGCAGATATAATTGATTTAGAACCTGGGACCCTAATGATCACATCGGATAGAAACAAATTAAAGCATGTGTTGTGTCTGGTTACCTTTCTTAGTAGCTTGTCTAAGATTAATAGTTTCTCCTTCTATACAACCAAAAAGGCATATGCTATTCTTCACCAATCACAACTTTCATTCATAGAGCTCAAACAAAACTAATAATCTTCTCTTTTTTTCCTTCTTCTATCTGATCTAAAAAAATTGTCCTCAAAAACCATGATGAACACGAAGTAGCTAATCAAGATGGCCAAGAAATGGCAACAAAAAGCATCCCTTCACAGGAAAAGAATCGCATTCCAAAGATTAAGTACTAGCAGCTCCGCTACTGTAGAGAAGGGTTGTTTCGTGGTCTACATGGCAGATAAAATATGATTTATTGTTCTTTTCAAGTACCTTAGAAACTCTGTTTTCCAAGAACTCTTGAAGATCTCTGAAGAAGAATTCGGCCCCCCAACCGATGGACCAATCACCATGCCATTTGAGGCGGGTTTTTTGGAGTACAATCATCTTTTCATTTGAGTCGGTTTTCGTGGAGTATCTAATCAAACTGGTAGAACGACGAATGGATGAAGATGCAGAAAGGGCTCTGTTAGTGTCAGTCTCCAGTACTTCTAAATGTTATTTGCCATACTTTTTACAACAACAAAAATTGCTTGTATTTTAGAGGATTAGTGTGTAGCAGTTTCTGAATTTATAAATATTCAACTATATAAGATTATCAGATTATTTCAAAAATACAAACCATAACTTCTGTCTTTCTTTTTTATCAAATGCTTTTCTTAATAGAGATCTTCAAGAAGAGATTTTCATGATTCTGCCTCCAGGTTATATACCAAAAGAGGGGCAAACCTTGTCATCAAATGAAGTCTGCAAATTGAGAAAGTCCTTATATGGATTAAAGCAGGCTTCAAGGAAATGGTTTCTTAAATTTAGTTTCACTCTACTCTCTCTGGAATTCTGTAAATCTCACACGATCACACTTTTTTATCAAGAATGTTTCTGGTACATATGTGGATGTCTTGGTATATGTTGATGACATAATCATCGCCAGAAACAATGATGAAGCAGTTGAGTTAGGATACGTATTCTATGCAAATCCAAAAACTATGGAAACTTCCATATTCGGTTAAAGATGTTTCATAAATCTACACCCTAAATCTACTCTAAATCTTTTAGAGAATAATTTCTCCCACGTTTTTCTCTTCCTCCCACTATTGTTTTCTCTTTGATCTTTGTTTTTTTCTCTTCTTCATCGACATAATCTTTTCTTCATTCTATTAATATAACATGTTTCTAATCTATGTTAAATCTGGTGAATGGAAAATATGAAAAAAATTTCGTTTATATGTTTGTGTGTCACGTTCTCTGCTACTGGTTTGGAAGAAAAAGAACGAGTCAATTTGATTTGAATAAAGAGCTTTGTGATTCAAGAGTATTATTTTTTTTCCAGACCTGTAGTTAACGGTTCCAAAAAACAAAACAAAAACTAGTAGGTTCACCTCTCATTGGTTTTAATATTTTATCTATTAACAGTAACACCAAACAACAACATATTATATCCTTTTACAGTCAGTAACACCAAACCACAAGAACATTACATTCTTTGAGGAGAATTCATTTTTCTTGTGTATTGTTTACTCTGCTCCATCTGTGGAGTAGTCAGTTTCTCGCGAACGCAGATGCAACACGAAAGAAGTAATGCCCTGATGATCGAAGTTTTTTTTTTCAAAAACAAACCTGCAACTTTTTCATTTGGACCTTTTCTTCGATATATTAAGTAAGAACATTTAGGCCTCTCAATAAGCTTTTGAAAACATGAAAATGGATTTTGAAACATCTACTAGCAACATTTGTAACCAAAAATTTGAGCAACTCTTTTTGGCAACTGGTAATCAGCTTGCATTGCAGGATCTATCATTAAAGAACACCATAATGGTGAGTCAACCTTCAAGAACCAATGTTTCTTGGATCATCTCTCATTTCATGGAAATCAAAGAAACAAGATGTTGTCTCACATTCTTCATACAAATCTGAATATCGAGAAATGTTAGTTGCAATCAAGGAAGTTATTTGGATTGTGAATCTTCTTGGTCAACTTCCAGCACTACAGTCTAAGCCGGTAGCTTTCTTTTTTGACTTCACAGCAACTATACATATCGCAAACAGTCTAATTTTCCATGAGAGAACTAAGCATGTGGAATTGGATTGTCATCTCATGTATATATTTCCCCTTATCTTTACATCTTTTCTCTAGGTATCTCATGTTGTTTGAAAATGATTCTTTTAGAGATATGTTGCGGATCTGCTTATTTTAATTTTGTTGTCATGCCACCATAAATGTATTCATGTTGTTGAGAACATAATTTTGCAGGATTGTTCTATGATCTTGAAGTTCTTTTCGATTTTGTTTTCAGTTCGAAAATTTCTCTTCCATGAGAGAATTACCCTCTGTTTTTGGAAGATATAAAATAGGTGATATATGTGGAGAAGTGAGCTCATTAATTATTGTGAAAATTTATGTGCCTAAAGGTTTGCTGCTTTTTTAGTTTTTTTTTCTTTTTGTATTTTGATTTTGTGACGTTATCTGTGGAACTTTTGAATTAATTTATCATGAACCAGTTTCTATATAGCCCGAATAGACAACATTTCCGTGATTGTCAAGCACTAGATTACCTCCTTTACAAGATTTTTTTTCTTGTTGACAGATGCTTATAGCAATACCTCTTCAAATGAAGTGGGTTCTAGATTGATAAAATGTGCACAATATTAACCTATTCTCATGTTGTTTTGAATAACAAAATACCCAGTAGCCGTGTCTCTCCGCTAACTTATGGAGTAATAAATATACATGTCTTGTCGATAAAATTTTATGCTTACACCCTTTCAATTGGTAGTGGCTTTTGTATTGATAACATGGGCACAGTACTAGCATGTGCTCTTGTTGTTTTGAATAACAAAATACTCAGTAGCCGCATTTCTCTTCCAACTTATGGGATAATAAATATCCATGTACTTATGTTATATCCATGACTATTGATTTTAATATCTGATTTTTCCTTTGACATTTGTAGATTAAAGTAACCTTTAAAGATGGTGAGTTTTTAAAGGATGTGTGAAAAAAATATAGCTATAGTTTAGATGTTGTCATTTTGAAGCTTCAAGATGAAACTAAGCCAAATTTTCCAAAAACTGGATTTCGTGTTTCAAGCAAGGTTGTCAAGAAGATTTTGATTTGGATTTTGGCTCTCATATAGATATACAGATCTGTATCTCTCAGTGTAATAATGAAAATATTTTTTTATAATTCTTGATTATTACTCTTAATAAATTAACTATTTTCTTGCTTTGTGGTTGTGTTGACAGAACCTCCCATGAATCCTTGTACTACGGGAAAGCATCTGTGAAAGGCTAACTTCGTAGAATTTATTTTTAGACAGATTGTATTACAACCAAGGTAAGTAACCAGATATATGTTGTTCTGTTAAATTCTCTAATAGGTAATTCTCTAATTCTCTAATTTTTCTACTATATTTTTAAAAGATTTTACTGTTTAATTCTTTGTTTCATCTGTCACATCTCTAATAGAAAATTGTCTATTTTTCTGTGTGACCGGGAAGTTCTAGTGGACGTGTTGTTGGTATCAATGGAAAGGTAATTAGATTCCACTTCTGGTCCCGATTGAACCAATATGAACTGGTTGAGAAAGGTCTAGGATTTGCCATTCGTTCATAATTATTATTATGCTAGGCACGGAGTCAACTTACATGGAAAATCCTAGATCTGGCTCAACCAGTTCATATTGGTTCAATCGGGACCAGAAGTGAATTCAATTATCCTTCCACTGATATCAACAATAGGTCCACCAGAACTTCTCTGTCATACACAAAAATACCAAACAATTTATCTATTAGAGATGTGACAGGAAAACATAGAACTAAACAGTTATCTATTAGAGATGTGATAGAAAATATCAGAGAATTAAACAATTTTATATAAGAGAATTAAACAGAAGAACATATATTTAGTTACTTACCTTAGTTATAGAACAATCTATCTGAAAATAAAGTCTATGAGATTGGTCTTTTATAGAGGCTTCCCCGTAGTACACGGATTCCTAGGAGATTTGTTCAACATAACTACAAAAGGAAAAATGGTTAATTTAAGAGTAATAATCCATCAAATTATAAAATTATTTACCTGATTAGACCGAAAGATACATATTTGTGTAGCTCTACAGGAGATCCAAAATCCAAAGCAAAATATCCTTGCCAAACCTTGCTGGAAACACTAAATCCAATTTTGGAAATTTTGGCTTAGTTCCATCGTGAAGCTTATGGAACATCCAAATTATAATTATATTTTTTCACACATCCTTTATAGACTTATCCATCTTTAAAGGTTACTTTAATCATCAAAAGTCAAAATCAAAATCAGATATTAAATCAATAATAAATTATATTTACATCAATATTATCATAACATGAGTACATGGATATCTATTACGCCATAAGTTGGCGGAGCAATGCGGATACTGAGTATTTTTTTATTCAAAAAAACATGAGAACATGCTAGTATTGTGCTCATGTTGTCAATTGAGAACCCACTTTCATTTGAAGGGATGTTAGCATAAACTTTTGTCGACAATAAAACGAAAAAAAAATTATTAAAGGAGCCAATCTGATGCTTGACAATCACGGCAATGTTGTCTATTTGGGTTTTGCAGAAACTGGTTCATGATTAATTGATTCAAAAGTTTCATAAAAAATGTCACAAAACCAAAATGCAAAAGTATATATGAGGAAAAGAGAAAAAAAAAACCAAAAAAGCAGCAAACTAACTTTCAATATATAACATAACAGATAAAAATTAATACAATCTAGAAACTTTTATGATACATATTTAATTCGATTTAATTTTTTTTTATAGAGATACATCTAAATTTGAGATATGTAAGGTTTCCGTCATTTTAATTGATACTCCCTCTGTTTCAAATAATACATATTATAAGATTTTCACACTTATTAAGAAAACATATTAAAACATATTTATTACTGCATAGTTTTTTGTACTTTTATGTTTCCTATATTTCTAAACCAATAAGATTTCAAGAAATGTAATTAATATTTTTGAAAACCACAATTCTTTCATTATTATTTGACAAAAATTACATTGAAAAGATAAAAAAATACATCTTTTTGAAACATAAATTTTCCTAGAACATGGATCTTATTGAAACGGAGGGAGTATAAGATAACATACAAGCACTAGGTTGATGCACACAAAAAAAAAGCACTAGATATTTTCCCACGTTGTGTCTTATAATTTTTTCTCCAATCATTTATTTACGTGTATTTTAAATTGTTCAGTAAAATTTGTAGCCAAAAAATTGGAAGATGAATGTTAGATTAATTAGAAGAATGTAACGATTGCTACTAATTATTTTCAGGTTTCAAAATAAAATATGAAAGGATCGAAAAATATATTTCTAAAAAGAAGAATTCAAAAAAGAAAGTTCGAATTGAAAATGAATTTTGAAAATGATTATTTTTGTTATTTATTTAAATATTTATTTATATTTTTTCTAACACAAATATTTATTTATATTTATATCTATTAATTAAGGATAGAAATTGTTTACCCTCTTTAATTTACTAGATGAAATACACATAACTAACCCACTTTCTAAATATTAGTGGATTTTGCCATTGTTAAAAAATGCTGCCATTGCCAATGTTTTAAAATATATATATATATATATATATATATATATATATATATGTTATTGCCCTTGGCTTTTTTCTTTTGAATTAAATTTAACATTCAATTCAAATAAAAAAAGGCTGCCATAGCCAATGTTAAAAAATGTATTGCTTGGTAACTGAGAAGAAGTTGGTTCTTTGTTCAATATCAAAAACTGTAACCCATGATCTTCTTATATATGTATTAGATGAAGATTTGATTTGTTAATACATACTATATTGACAGACACTGAATATTATTGTTTGGCCTAATTAGTACGACTTTAAAGGATCTTAACATTATTTCCTATATATTATCTCAGAAATATTTTCCTTATGTCATCACCACAATGATTTAGAAAGAAAAATTACATGACATACTAGCAATTATAATATGGCTTGAAGTTAATTGTGACATAGACATTTAGCTTATATGTTTATTGTGTGCTGAAAACTGTATACTGTGGGCCAAAGGTTGAATCTCATCATCAGTGTACTCAAAATAACCAGTAGCAGCGCATCTACGTTGTAGCATATTTCAGTATAAACTGCTTCAGATATTACCTTGACTTCTTTGATTCTTTTAGGTATATGTTGCCAACTGAAATATGATAACTCGACCACCTAGTTATGTACTGCTCAATGAAACTACTATCTGCCGAAAATAAAATAATGTAAACCGTGAGTTCATGCAGGAATGTTCACAATAAAAAACTATCTTGTTAAAACATCAGTCAGTTACCCAAAACTGATAGTTCTACTGGTAAATCCTTCTTCCCAAAGGATAAAGATGTTATGTTCAAATTTCAGCAGTTGCAGGAGGGATTAAACAAAGCTCTTGTCCCTAGCCCAAAAGATTATAGCATTAGGCTCAGAACTTCTTGAACTAAAAAACATCGGCCACTACCCTAGATAAGATGCCATGATAATGTAGTTTCTGAACACATAGGGTCTGTACACACGCGAAGACCCCATCCACACCTTCAGTTATATATGCATAAAACTAAATTACTGAACATCTATTCTTTATTAACAGCCAAAAACGACATTATCGAGCACTACAACAAAAATTAAAATCAAATAAGGGGAAGAAAGGAACAACCTAAAGTAGCGACTAAATCTTATCGTTTGTAGAACTTCCTCTCAAGGAAACCCAAAACATCACCAACTAGAAGATTTTATCAAAAGAAATTAGGAGCATTTATTTAAGTTAATGAGGTAGTTTTCCTCAAGAGAAGAAAAAAAGGAAGAGGATTCTCATCTCTGCTAAAGAACCTTGGGATATCACAAGATAAGAGAGAAGAAGCAAATGACTCAACACAATATGAAACTTTTAGGCGTGACCCCTTGTTCAGATATTGTATCCAATACTGAATAAAACAGGAAAAAAAATGCATCAGTCCTGGTTCCACTACCATTTCTAGATCACAAAGATAGGGGGCAACAAGCCAACAAGAGAAGTTACCTTGCAAGATTTTTTGGCACCGGTAAATAATGGACTTCAGACCAATTGGCCAGAACATAGAGCTGTTGGGTTTGGTTCAATCTGTACAGAATCATGTTGGATCGCTTATTCCCTGATTCTTCCATCTTGGGAAAAGCCTTTGAATCTCTCTCTTTCTCTTTCTACATTAGTTTCTGATCTTGATGGTGAATTCACGATGGTCCACTGAATATCTTGTCCCCCTCCCCCTCCTCTCCATCCTCAGAAAATAATTCAAACTCACACACACAATCAATTTTCTTATGGATCTTAAGAAATGTGTATAGATGTAAAGAAACTAACCAAATGGAGCTTGGTTGGTTTGGCAGCCAGGAGCTTGGTTTCTATCGGAAAGATTTGCAGCTGTACACCAATATGTCTCTCATTTGGTAACCAGGACTATTGATGTAAAATGTCCATCCCTGAAGTAGTCGCTGACGTAGTTGCTGAAAGAGATGTCTTGTTGAGTGATGAAGACCATGTGGAGTCGAGATGCTGAGCTGGAGTCAATAGACTTGGAGAGCAAGAGAGTATCTTGGAGATATGGAAAGAGGAATAAACTTGAGAAGCAATGACTTAAAGGAAGAGGAATAATTGCATTCCAAGAAAAGGAAAGTTGCACTTATTGTTATAGAAAATGTCCATATTCATGTTGCCTTGGAAACTAGATTTCGGGAACGTGGAGAATAATATAAAATAGCTATGGAGTCGTCTGTATGAAGACAGAGACATAGAGGCTGAGTTTATAGAGAGAGAGAGAAGCTCTTGGAAGTGTTCCGAGTTGTGCTGAAGCAGTGGCTGAATTACTTGACGGAGGAGATATATAAGCGGTGTAGCTTAGGAATCTTTCAGTAGCGTGTGTTAGGGTGTTAACACTAGACGTGTAAAAGCTGAATTAAGCAGATCTTGTAATAGATTGTTTAAAGAAGATTCTAATAAAGCATAGTGGTTGCTTGTTTTGTTGTGTCTCTCGGTTTACTTTATACAGTACTATTGGGGTGCCCCTTTTGTTCCAACAAGTGGTATCAGAGCGGGTCACCTAAGTTACTGGTGAGGATCCCAAAGGCAAGAGGAAAGAAGGGAAGATAGCGTACAGCAGAAAGCATGGTGGTTGAGTTTTTGCTCGATCCAGAACAATATGGGCATTGGAAAGCAAAGATGAAGGCAAGCTTACAAAGTATTGATATGGATGTCTGGGTATCAGTAGAAGATGGCTATGAAGTTCCCAAGACAGTAGATAAAGATGGTGTTGTGGCCAACAAACCATTGGCTAAATGGACAAAATGTGAGAAGGATATGTCAAGGCACAATGCAAAAGCTTTATTTGGTATTTTTACATCAGTCACAAAGAAGCAGCTAGATCTTATTCAAGGATGCAAGAATGCAAAAGAGGCGTGGGATATTCTGCAATTACACTTTGAAGGAACTGAGAAGGTTAAGAGCTTAAGGATGGATTTTCTCAAATCAAAATTTGAGAACTTTAAGATGAAAGAACATGAATATGTATCAGATTTTAGTTCTCAACTCAGTGGGTTAGCACAAGAAGCTCGTGTTCTAGGCATGGAATACAAGGACAAGAAACTGGTGAAAAAGTTTTTAAGGTGTCTACCAGAAAGATTCACAGCTTATAAGGCAGCAATGTTTGTGTCTCTTGACATAGATAAATTCAGCTTTCATGAAGTGGTAGAGATGGTAAAATCTCATGAGATGGAGCTTGATGACGTGGGGAATCATACTGAAGTGAATTTGGCAGTTGATGAAACAACAAGTCAAAAATCAGAGAATGAAGATGAGGTGATCAAGATGATTTGCGTGCTTCACCAAGTACTACAGGAAATGATAAAGTGGCAAGGACATGAGAAAGTTGGTTTGAGAAAGCGAAGACATGAAGCTGGCGAGCAATGTGTCAATACAGAGGTTCAATGTTACAAATGCAGAGGATATGGACACTTCAAAAGGGAGTGTCCAACTTACAAGAGACTAAGATTCAAAAGTTTTGAGGGCAATAAATTTGGTAATGCTCAGAACAAATGTGATAATTTACTGAAGCAAAAGAATAACAGTGACGTCAAGAATGAATCTGATATTGATTCAGATGATAGTGAAGAGTTGAAGAATTTGGTGGCGTTTACAACTTTTAAGTCTGGTTCTAAGACGAAATCTGCGGTGGGATCTGCATCAGCATCTGTGACAGGGGCTTCATGTGGAAGTGATGATGATGATGGGGATTTTGATCTTACTGAGAATTCTGGAAAATTGTATGAGAATTGGCTCAAACAGGTTGAGGCGAATTCAGAGTTGACAAAGGAGAAGGTCAAGCTAGAAACTCAAGTTGCTGAAGCACTTAAGTATGTTTCAGAGAAAGAAGAAGAAGGACGACAGGTTAATGCTCAACTTGCAGAGACTTAGAAGGGTTTGAGGATGCTGAATGGTGGGATGAAGCAGCTAGATCATCTTCTCAGTATTGGGAAAAGTGATCGATGTTGCCTTGGATATCAAGAAAAAAGTTCTACAGCTGGAAGTATTTTTGTATCAGCAAGAAAAACTGGGGTTTTACCTACATATGCTACAAGACCAGAGGTTAAGGTGTCTACAGAGAAGACATCCAATGGAAATACTACAGTGAAGACTGTAACTGATGTGAAGAACGCGACTGTTACACGTACTTCTACGGCAACTGCTGCGGTGACTGCTCCAGAGAGGGTTTCTAGATTGAAGAGTGCAACTCAACGGAAGTTTCGGCCTGTTTGTCATCATTGTGGTGTTATTGGGCACATTAGGCCAAGGTGTTTCAAGTTATTGAGGGAGAAGAACCAAACGGTGCAAGCTTATGGTATGAGGAGACATGGTCCTATATGTTATTCTTGTGGAGTTCAAGGACATATTCGACGTGAGTGTTTCAAGTCTGTTCAAAGGGCTAATCATGGAGGATTTGGGCTCAGGAATAAGTGGTCTAGGAGATTTGATCACTATGGAGATGGTGGAATGAGATTTCCTCCTTACTTTAGAGGATATAAATCTTCATATTAGTTTTTGACCATGATGTGACTCATAGGAGGAGAATGAAGACGTGGTTTTCTATCTAGAGGTGATGAGTTCACATACATAGTCGAAAAGGGGGACATAAGTATTAGTTCGCAGAGTACTACAGGAGGTAATACATAACATGTTGCATGAAGCTGGAGTTATATTAGAGTACGTGGGTTGATTGCCTGAGCTTAGAAAAGAAAAGAAGATATGTGCTAGAAGATAAATGGACGTTTTCCATAAAGCAAAAGGGAGTTTGCTTTAAGATGAAGTTTTCCATTAAAGAAAATGGAAACTTGCATTAAGTGTATTTGAAGAAAAGGAAAGCATGTTGAAGATGTGGAGATCAAGTTTTGCTCTGCTATATAAGAAGGGACGTACCTTATGAGAAAGATAGACCTCGTAGAAGAAAGAGAGAGGTTTCTTTAGTGTGTGTTACTTCTTGGTGTCGAAGCAGTGTTTGAAGTAGTTCATGATGGAGTCCGATGTGGACTTAGTTTTATGGCATTGGAGTTGACGTTCTGTGTGGTGGAGTTAGCCATCGTGTGGAGCTCGTGGTGAGCGTGTGGTGCGTTGAAGATAACGTGCTCCTGGTGTCACTGGTGTGCGTTAGGTGCTGACGTATTTGGTGAAGTACTTCCGAGAAGTGTAAGATTGAAGCATAGACTCTGGGGGAGTTTGTCTATAAGGCTTGACATTTAAGCATCTGAGTTTTAGCTTAGTATGCAATCAAGCAGGGGGAGAATGGTGACGTTCTGGTACATGTAGTGCATATCTCGTGGAGGAGAAGAGTATGGTGGATGACGTTCTGATGTAGATTGTGCTTATCTTATGAGGGAGAAAAGCATGGTGTGGTGCACATCTCGTGGGGGAGAAAAGCACAACTAGCATGGAAGCTTCCAGGTGAGAAACATGGTTGTTGAACCAGAAGAGTATTGTGCTTGATTGGCACACAAAGCTAAAAGGGGGAGATTGTTGATGTAAAATGTCCACCCTGAAGTAGTCGTTGACGTAGTTGCTGAAGGAGACGTCTTGTTGAGTGATGAAGACCATGTGGAATCGAGATGCTGAGCTGGAGTCAATAGACTTGGAGAGCAAGAGAGTATCTTGGAGATATGAAAAGAGGAATAAACTTGAGAAGCAAGTTTATGACTTAAAGGAAGATGAATAATTGCATTCCAAGAAAAGGAAAGTTTCACTTATTGTTATGGAAAATGTCCATATTCATGTTGCCTTGGAAACTAGATTTCGGGAACGTGGAGAATAATATAAAATAGCTATGGAGTCGTATGTATGAAGACAGAGACATAGAGGCTGAGTTTATAGAGAGAGAGAGAGAGAGAAGCTCTTGGAAGTGTTCCGAGTTGTGCTGAAGCAGTGGCTGAACTACTTGACGGAGGAGATATATAAGCGGTGTAGCTTAGGAATCTTTCAGTAGCGTGTGTTAGGGTGTTAATACTAGACGTGTAAAAACTGAATTAAGCAGATCTTGTAATAGATTGTTTAAAGAAGATTTTAATAAAGCATAGTGGTTGCTTGTTTTGTTGTGTCTCTCGATTTACTTTCTTCAGTACTATTGGAGTGCCCCTTTTGTTCCAACAAGGACAGCTCAGCAGGCTTACTTACCCACGACTTAAACCCTCTCCTTAGTCATTCCCCTCACCTATAAATAGACCTTCACTCCCTTAGTAAATTCCCACACCGACCCGACCATAGAAATCTGAAAGAACCCAAGCATTAAGGTAAACTTTATAGTCTTTAGCTTTTCTTTTAAATTTAGTTTTTAATTCTGTATTTAAATTTAGGTTTAAATTTTAGATTAGCCGTATCCAAGAATTTCCGTTAATTTTTGTTGAGGAGTGATCCGTGAGGTTTCAACACTCGAGGAGGGGTGTTGTGAGTGTCATTGGTCCACCTGAAGTCCATGCCTTACTCAGTTCTGTACCAAAATTAGTTTCAGGCAGAACAAGAAGACACTTTGATAGAGTAGCTACTGTAGCCCGTGTTGCTGCATGACAATGCAGCCTTGTTATGCTACTTCAGTCGGCCTTCTGAGACTTTGTGACTAGGGTCGATGTGGGCAGTTAGCTTTTTCAGTTGAATTTTGGAGACTTATATCTAGAGCCGATGTGGATGCGGCGGTGGATTATCAATGGCAAGGGGCAAGCCTCAAATGTCGATGATGATTTAGCCACACATGAATACTGGATAATTCAGTTAATTGATTGCTTTATTTTTGCATTGCATATAACTTGAAATATTTGATCTTGATGTTTGATGATTGCTGCATTTGGAGGGAATTGTTTTATTGTTAGGGAACCCTGACTCACTGAGCAAATAGTTGTTCATTAGACTCTTTGTTTTGCAGGTAACCTTAGAGGTATCTCGGATTGTAAAGGAGCAGTGCTGCTAGCATAGTGTCCTTTTGTAAATGAGTATGTATGGTAATATGTAAAACATTTGAAACTGGTTGACCTTATATATGCTTGACGTTGTTTGAATCTAAGTATTATATTAATAATAAAGGCTTGTGAATATGTTTGGGTTATATATGATATTAGTTCTAGTTCGGGACGAACCAACCAACGGTTTCAAACTCGGGTTGCAAACCTTAACTTGAAACCGCTAGGAAACCTGTTTTCGGACATTTGACCTGGGGATTCAGATTTGATCTGGGAATCTCAGATTGAATGTTTGGGCACTAGTAATAGCACATACGATTTGGTAAAAATTATTTATTTGGTCGTGCATGTTTTTTTAGATTGTTGCATGCAAAACTAATTAACTTTGACTTAATCCGAATATGGGGCGTTACAGGGATGATCTGCAAAAAGAAGAAAAAAGTAACATCATCAAACACCCGAAAAGCACACCAAAGGGAGGTAAACTAACAAACTACCAATCGCGGGACTCCAAAAAGGTTGATAAAACGTGTAATTTGTAAACCTTGGAGACCGAGACTTCATTAATCTTAACAGAAAGTAATTAGACCACCACTGGCCTAGCCGCGAATGATCAACATATATAAGTTTCAGATTCCTACTAAAGGTTAAGTTAAAGGTTCTGGAAAGCGAAGGATTCCTAAAAATACGGGAAATCTCATCAAAACACACGAGAAATTTGGAGAAATCGCATAAAAAAACCTCAAAGTGTCACTTACTAACACTTTAAACTTTGAAGTTTTTTTACTAACACTTTTAACTTTCAAAGTGATATTTGTATCATAAAAAAACTCCAAATAAAAAAATTGACCGGTTCAGCAGGTAATTTTTCAAAAATAATTATTTAATTAATAAAATAAACAAAATAAATAAATAAAAATCCAAAAAATAAATAAAAATCGAAAATTTAATAAAATTTACAAAAATAAAAAAATCAAAAAAATAAATTAAAATTTTAGAAAATTAAATAAATATATTAAAAATTTAATTATTTTCTAAAATATTAATAAAAATAACTAAAAAATTAATAATAAATAAGATTAAATTTAAATGGAGAATAACTAAATAAAAAGTTCACAATTTTTTTAAAAAAATGGAAAATATAAAATTTAAATTCACTAGTGACGATGATGGTTTCTCACATAACCATTAACAATTACGATAATTGCCATATCTCCAACGATAGTTTCCAACAACATCTTGAAAATGACAAAAAAAAATTTTTTCAAACTTTTGAATTTTCATTTTTTTGAAATATATGAATTTTTATTTTCTGTTTTTGTAATTTGATCTCATTTAGTTTTGAATTTTAATTTTCTAAATTTTAATTAATTTTCTGATTTTTTTAATTTTCTGATTTTTATTAATTAATATATAATTACATAAGAATCAAAAAAGTTAGAAAATTTTCCGAAATTAATTATTATTTAGAAAATTAAAATTCAAAAATAAATCAGATCAAACTAAAAACAGAAAATAAAAAAAATTCAAAAGTTTTGATGTAGCTATTTTCTCGCCATCAAGCGTCTGTCTCATTGTTACGATGCCTCCTTTCATGGTTCATTGATGTTTGAAGAAGATAGAGCTCAAGCCGCCATGGAAGGACGTTCTTATGCTGAGGATAGTCGTCTCAGAGGCGTCTCCCTTGGGACCGATGCGTTGATGTTTGAAGGAAAAACGGTTTCTCGAGCCCTAGTCGCCATGGAAGCTTCTGGAGGTTCTTATACAAAGAAGAGTACTAGTTATCTCGCCTGCATGGTCAACATCTACGGATCTGTGAGTTCGATGGCCAAAGATCAAATCGGTTGCAGGGCTTTGCAGAAACTGGTGGAGGAAGGAACGTTTCATGATTTCAACGCTATATTCCTTGGAATCATTAACCATCTCATCCATGTTTCAATGGATCAGTTTGGGAATTACTTGGTCCAGAAGATGATTGATCTGTGTGACGAGGAGCAGCGAACGTTGATTGTGAGTGTGTTGACCTCAAATCCACTCGACCTAATCCAAATCTGTCTCAACAATTACGGGTACGCCTGCCTTTTCATTTTAACATGAGTTATCAATGAGACGTTTCATATTTTGTTGAAAATCATTCTTGGTTTTTGAGCAAAGAAGAAAACTTTTAACTATATTTGGGAAACTTTTGAAATCAATTCTCTATTTTATAAAGTGAAAGCAACATTCATTCGGTAGAGAAGATAATTTCAGTTTTTTTTTTTGACTTTTTTACTGCTTTTGGCAGCAACACATTAAACTTCAAACACATTAAGCGAAAGCTGAGACCTTTGGATAAAAGCATTGAAATCCGCTTTCTGATTCTGCGTTTCTTTTGGGAATGAAACAGGACACGGGTTGTCCAGAAGATGATTGAAAGGGTGAAAACGAAAAAGCAGATTCAGATGGTGAAGTCAGGTCTTGAACCCTGCTGTCTTGCTCTGGTCAAAAGTTTGAACCCTTTTTCACTATCAAAAAATACAAAAAATAGCGCCATGTAGCTAGCTTCATTATGTCTCGTTCCAAACAAACAAAAAATACAAACCTAATTTTTTTCATTCTTCTATTTTTCTCCCTTCTCTTAGTCTTTGTTTTCTAAATAAAAGGCGCAATGGCGGGTGAGCAAATGAAACCTGCTGCTTCTCTACTTCTAGTGTTGAACTTCTGCATGTACGTGATAGTTTTAGCGATTGGAGGATGGGCTATGAACCAAGCAATTGACCACGGATTCGAAATTGGTAAGAACACAATCAAAATTTGAAGTCATCTCCACCTATGATTGCTTGGTTATCGGTTTTGGTTTCTTCTAGTCTGTTTGCTTTTGGTATGTATAGTTTGCTCTGTTGTTCTTTTAACTTTTTAACATTTCGGGTTCTTTTGGAAACAAGGCCCTGATCTCAAGCTGCCGGCACATTTCTCCCCAATTTATTTTCCGATGGGAAACGCAGCCACAGGATTCTTTGTGACATTCGCGTTGCTTGCGGGAGTAGTTGGTGCGGCTTCCACAATCTCAGGCCTTAGCCACATTCGTTCTTGGACCGTGGGAAGCTTACCAGCTGCAGCCGGAGCTGCAACTATTGCATGGACTCTCACAGTCCTTGCCATGGGGTAAATATAAACTATATTAACCTATCTCTTGTCTCACAAGCAAGCACATCATGTTTTGAGACATTAATGGTATGACGAATAATTATTTCATCAACAGATTCGCCTGGAAAGAAATCGAGCTTCACGTGCGAAATGCAAAACTGGTGATAATTTTTCTCTATTCCTAAATCTTATTATAGATTTTAGTTTTGAAAAACCCATAATTATTGGCTTCATTGTCCCTCCTTTTCTTTGTAGAGAACCATGGAGGCGTTCTTGATCATACTCTCAGTCACACAGCTTATTTACATCGCTGCTGTTCACGGCGTTAGGAGACCTACCTAAGAAATTGTGGGCTTTCGGTTTCTTTCTACTTTGCATGTCAATCATCCCGAAACTCGGGATGGGTGTGCTGAGTGTTTGTGCCCGTGTATGATGTTATTTTCATAGGAAGTTGATGAACAAAAAGTTTTAGTTAAATTCACGCATTCTTAATGTACAAAAGGGTCAGATCTTGTTTTGAGGCTTGAAATAGATCCGGCTTCGACAGATAACTAATGAACTATATAGAGATGATCAATGATAAGATTTAGTCATGAATCTACAATCCATTTAATGAACAAATGTTTCCTGTTAAGGATGTTGGTCTTGTTCGTATGTTGCTAAAATCCGCCCACACTATTATCTATCAAAGACAATGTACAGAGAAGAGTGAACAGACCGTGAATCCTGTTTTTTTTGTGTTGTCTTTGAGCTTTGGCTGTCATGCACGTCCAACTTTATCTAACTCCTGCTCTTCCGCAGCATAATGCAGAGATAACATGTTAATGAGATGGTCTGACATAATAGACAATGTTGGTAAAGATTCACACAAGAACAACAATCTATTCTATGTTAGGAGATGAGTTTATGCTAGCTGCCATTTTTTAACAAGAATTTGTGACAACCAAAACAAAGAATTTATTCTATAAACACAATCAAAGTTTTTGAGAACAGAATGATATGAAATACCAGGACGCAATTATGCACTGGCATATAAACTTCAGATTCCTGCGAGACTATAATATAGTTGTGGATCAACCGGAAATTCTCACTATTATCTTACCAAGCATGAGTTGAGTTTTCAGGTAGCTTGGCAATTTGACATTTAGTTGTAAATAAATTCAGAAACTACTATGAATAACAAGCACAATAACGAAAAAATTGGAAAAGGCTCTTGGAGAAGGTTCTCAAATTGAATAAACTAACTGAAACTCCGAGCTAAACCCAAGATTCTAACTCCACGAACCCTCTTACTAGACCGTTTAGATGGTCAGAAGATTAGGTGAAGTATTGATGAATCCAAGGACACCATCCAGAAAAGCAGAAAACATAGTAGTTAGAAGCCTCGGCCAGGTAAAGTACATGTAGCAAGAATCAATAAACCAAGACTAACCTGTGTGTTTTAACTGTCAGATCCAGTCAGTGCATCAAACAAACCGCAGCAACTTAACCACGAAGTTGGTGGACCAGGCAACAAGAGACGCTGCATACGTCACAGGACTTTCAGGCAACTGAAAAAAGAGAGAGGAATTTATATGTAAAATGATGCAAGAAGAAAAGAGATGCTACCTTCTCCTCAGAGGACACTGGAGCTTGAGGTTCTCTTATACTCTCTACGTTTCTGCTTGTTCCAGCAGCCACCTTACCATCCTGAGAAGCTAAGTCCACAATGTTTTTCTTGTCATTGATTCCTCTTTGAAGTGCAATAGCAATGCCTCCAAGTCCCTGAGTAGGATGATCTGATATCTCTTTAGCAGTGTCCTTGACCAAACCAGATGGATCCTTTGTCCCACCAAACTCTCCATTTCCTTGAGAAGCAGGGGAGCTTAAACTGCTATCATCACTTTCCCTATCATCTTGCCTTCCTTGTCCGTCATCTTCACAAAGTCTCAAACAAATACTATACTGAGTAAACAAAAAAATACAAAGTCACTTCTTCATCAGTTTCCAACAAAGCGTAGCTCTCAAGTAAATGAAGGAAGCACCAATTTACTGAAAGATCTTTAGCTCAAACACATATGATTCTAAACACACAAAAAGGCACAAATGATGGAGCAGTATTCAAACGGGATCTCCCTCCCTTAAACATCAATCACGGCGCGGAAACCATTCGAAAATCCATAAACACCGTTCTAGTCTAGAAGAATCTAGCAACAACGAATCCTGAGATCAAAAATCGAGCGGGAGATGATGAAAATGTACCGTGGCGATTATCGCCATTGGATCCATTAATGTTCGTTACAGTCGATTCCTGCTGCTGCTTCTTCTTCAACGCCTTTCTCTTCTTCGCACCTGGCGGCATGATCGATCGGACGACGATTTTGAATCAAAGTTTAGTGTTTGTTCGCTTCAGTGTGTGTGTGGACTCTGACTTCTTTTTTGTCTCTACGCTGAATAAACCGGAATCAACTTTTCTTTTTTTCTTTAATTGACTCATTTACTCTTTAATTTTTTTTTTTAATTATTCAAACATGCCAAAATTAACTCTTTAATTTTATTAAATTCAACCGTAATAACATTTGCATTTTTTTTAACAAATATAATTATTCATTTACACAGAGAAAAGAAAACTAAAGTATGGTATCAGATATTGATTTAATTGGTAATAAATCACCGGCACTCCTTACATTACCGCAAATTCTACTATTATACTTTACCTGGTTACCATTTCAGAACCTATGGTTTTGAATGATGTCAACAAAAAAAACTATGGTTTTAAATCCCAATTTGAAAAATATCTACTATTATTACTTAAATAAACGATTTACAAATTGAAGTTTTTTGGGTCAACTTACAAATTGAAGTTAAAATATTTTTTTTTTAACAACTTTGAGTTTGTTTATAATCTTAACACAATTGGCAAGAGGACTTTGTCAGTAGGGACAAGAGACAAGATAGAGACTTTGTGAAGAGGAGCACAATCATGGCTTACCACAAACTTAAAGTCAAGACTTAAAAACGTGAAACCCACCTGCCAATAACCCAAAGTCCATGAGTACAAAAGAGAACCCCACCTGAGGCACAGAACAAGAAACACCTTATTATTCTATCTGTTCTACTTTCTCTCAGAACTTGCTTTAGCTCTAACACATAGCAATAGCACGAGATGAGAACCCCAACATCATTACTTACATTCAACCAGAAGATTGTGCTGCATTGCAAAAAACTCCTGATCAGACTCACCAGTAACCGTCCCAGACGCCATTACCGACATTTGAAACTTCACAAGACTTCATCATCATCATCATCGTCTGAGAAGAAACCCACCAGAGTAGTGTCTTCTTTTTTCCTTACCTTCCAAAAGAAGAAGCAGAAGAAGGAGAAGATAAAGCGGCTTAACGAGCTCAGGAGTTTCTCCGATTCCGTGAGTGATAAGAAGGCTGAATCAAGAAAGAAGGCATTTCCATCTAGTCTCAAGACATCTTGCATTGGTCAAGGTAAGGCACATTCACAAAAAGTCTCACAAGATCTTGATGCACCTAGAAACAGCACAACCGCATTCCTCCCATGAGTGATAATGATAACTTCTTGATCTGATGTTGACGTTGTAGAATCTCTCTATGTCAATAGTTTTTACAACTAGTTCTCTCTAAGAATGTATTATGAATCCAAATTAAATTCTTTGTAGTGCGGATCTTGATAAGATTTATGTGTATGATTTTAAAATATATATCAGGAAGAAGACTTTGAATTGGAATCAGAAATGATTAAAGTACAAGAATCCAGATAATTTTTTTCCAAACGGAAGAGAAGATAGACATCAATAGCTTTTGTATACATCTATCTATCCCTAAAAGCACGGACCAATGGCTTCATTCCAATCCCCCAACCCCAACCTTGCTGGCATTATCAAAACTCACCACGGTTCTAACCAGGTGAATATCCTTGAATCAGCAGCTCACAGCAACGTCTCTGTTTTATGATACGACCTACAACATCAGTGCAAGAATTTAAAAAAGTTGTCAGCAAAGAAAATGATTAATGAGCAAAAACGCAAAACAAATTAACACACAGCTAAAAAGAACCGTTACATGAAAAAAAAAACTTTTGCTACCCTCAATAGACACAAAACATTGAGAGCTGAGAAACTCGTAGTTAGGGCCTTAAAATTCCCCAAGATAAAAGCTTTCAATCAATCCTAATAGTAACTAGGCTGTGGTGTTTGTTTTCAATTTGTAATGTTATGATTTCTATTGAAGGTTGTAATTGTGGTATATAAAAAAAAGATGTTATATGGTGATATAAATATTGATTCATGAATTAATTTTTTAATTTATATCTAGATTGTTTAAACCGATGTTTGTTAAACATAGAGTTTGTCTATGGTAGTTTGTAAATTATATAATCAATAAGAACAAATCTTTGATATATATTTATATCCATTAATTTGTATGTATTAAAATATTTTTTATATATTTAGAAATGCATAAGTTCATGTTAAGTTATTAACATTATTTAGTTACAGATAAACTATAGTTGGACAGATTATATGAATATGAGAAAATAAGATTTATTTTTTTTAAATATGAACATTTTTATTTATGTAAACAAATAATTAACAGTTTTAAAGCATTATATTATTAATCAACTATTTTTTTTACTTGTGGGGGATAGACTTTTTAAAATAAAAAAGGCCCAAATAGATGTTTAACTATTTTACGCAGGGAAATGTTATTTGAAAACTTACATGTTCACAGCTAGAACCATTTGAAGTGTCTCTCCATCGAATGAGGTGTTTTGTGTTTTTTTTTGTAACAGGAGGTGTTTTGTGTTGCCAAGAATGAATCAATTTGATTTGAGATCTCTATTTATTCTTAAGTGGTTTCACGTTTTTTTAGAGGAGTGAAACTTTCATTGGCCGATATGAATGAGAATGTTGTTTGTGAATGTAAAATAAAATGTATATATAGGTGTATAAGTGAGATATCGATGAAAATAAATTTAAACTAATTATTTGAAAACTTGGTGATCAAGTTGTGTAGATAAAGAATATACTAAATTTTTGGAATATTTAGCAAAGAAGTAATGGGTATATTTTGGGTTACGTAATTAGTTAGAATTAAAGTCTTAAATATACCAAATCTTTTGTAATCAATCGATTATATAAATTCGTAATTAGCAAGTACAGTATAGTGATATCTTTAGTGCATGGGATTGATTCGTTAAGTAAATAAGATACTTAGATATCTTAGGAATAATTGGTTGATTTGTTAAGAATTTTAAATTTATATTATCCTTTTTGTTTGATATAATGTTTAATGCTAGGTGCAACGAAAACAATGTAAAATTTTCTCATTCAATTTATGTTTGAAATCTTTGCTATTATCTAAATATGGAGTAATTAGGGGTGGACGTTCGGGTACCCATTCGGGTTTTGGTTTGAGTCTATTCGGGTTTCGAGTTTTTGTGGTTAAAGATTTCAACCCCATTCGGGTTTTTAAAAATATCGGTTCGAGTTCGGTTCGGATTTTTTCGGGCTCGGTTCGGGTTCGATAACCCATTTAAATTATTTTAAAAAATTTAAAATTCATTATATACTTCAAAATTCACAAAATCTATAAACAAAATAATATATTACATATAAATTTAAATAACATGTGTCAAAATGCGAAAACTTAACATATATATTGGTTTGATTAATATTTGGATAGAGAATCAATAAATATTTTATGTATTTTTGGTGTTTTGAGTATACTTTAAATATTTAGATATGTACTTTTGAAAATTTATATTATTTGTAAGTATTTCAGACAATTTAAAAGTATTATATATCTTTTAGATGCTTTTTAATATATGTTAAATCTAAAAATAGTTAAAATATATAGATATATTAATCTAGTTCGGATACATTCGGGTACCCAAAATATTTTGGTTCGGATCGGGTTCGGTTTCGGTTCTTTAGATACCAAAAATTTGATCCCATTCGGATATCTAATTTATTTCGGTTCGGATTTGGTACTACTTTTTCGGATCGGATTCGGTTCAGTTTTTCGGGTTCTTTTTTTTGCCCAGCCCTAGGAGTAATATTGAACCATTATTAAAATATCAGTAAACCTGAATGGTTTGTAATCTAATGAGAATTTGGCAATGGTTTAATCAAAACGAAAGGTTTTAATTCGGGATATAAACTGATGTAATAAATAAAATCCGGTTTGTTTATGTTATTTAGATTTACAATATACGTGACAGTTATATGTTTTACTGTTATTTAAAAGCACATTGACGACAATTTCATGTAGATATTAAAATGTGATTCTGTGAAATATAAGTATGAAACCAAATTTATGATTAGATGTAAGACAATTCAGGTTGTAAACACTAATTGTTATATTAGTACATCATGTTATATTAGTACACATATTTCATGAAAATGTTATTTAATTGTTAAATTTAGTAAATGAAGACCAATGATAAATAATTAGAAAAAGTGCTCATGGGTTATAAATAGTTTCATGCAGACAAAACGTTCAATGGGCCTTGATATGTGTTTGGCGTTAATATCAGTCGCAGAAAACGTAAATACTAATGTGAAATTAGTGTTATTTCTCATTTGTACTTCACTTTTAATAGGATACTAGACTTTGACACGCCCGACCGGGCGAGTATTATTTTATGTTTTTAGTTTTTATTTATATTAAATGATATATTTCTAATATTTAGACATAAATTTAGATTGGAAATTAATTTTATAGTTATAACAAAAATTAAGATTAAATGTTTAACAAAATATTTTGATATAAATTTTAAATTTTCTAATTAAAATAATATAGAGATTGGTCATAATTTTTTCCAATTTCAAAATCTTAATATTCTTTAAAAAAATATAAATGAATAAAATATAATATTATACGCTGTTGTTGTTTATTTCTATAACTTGACCCATAGCCGTATAAATATTTGTTTTCACTAAATTTTTTCTTTGTACTATATATATATATAATATATATATATATATATATGTATTTGTAAATTATATGTATTACATTATTGTTAATATAACATTTTAAAACAACAATTTATTTATTACTTAGATATGGAAAAATGTAAAGATAATTTATTATTAACCAAATTTTAGAAGTTAACGTAATTATATGATAAGTTTCTGTATTTTATATGTATATTAAATAGTTGAGAGTGATTATAGGTTAGAACTTATTGTCAGCAAATATATTCTGTTTAGATATTGAATTTATTTTGGTTAAAGAAAAAAAATTAATAATCATCTATTGGTATAGGTGATTTATCTCTATCATTGATTAAGTCACTAAAAATAAAATAAATAACTTTCTTTTCTGTGAAGATGTTGTTTCCGATTTTTAAGGAAAAATCAGAGTAAAAATATGCATTTAATAATTTGAAAAGACAAGTTTTTTTAGGAATGTTAATTAATAGGTTCAGTGGCATGGAAGTGTAATTAACATTGAAAATTCAGGGGCATTTCTTAAGTGTACTTCTCTTTTAATAATAGAGACTAGAGCTTGACCCGTGCGCCCGCACGGGTATTTATTCTTGGTTCTTATATATTCTAATTTTTGATAATGTTGTCAACTTGATTTTTGTGTTCATGTTGTAGATTAATATGTTATTTTCTTTTGATATTTTTGTATCATGTTCAATGCGCTTAACTTCCAAATTATTAGAAATTTTGTTTTCACGTTCTGCAGACTTTAATTCAATTATTTTGATATATTAAACAGCAAAAATGTAAATATTAGAGATTTAGATATACTTTTAAGTTTTATTAAATTACATTCCAAATATTTTGATTTAAATATATATAAATCATATCTGATTTTTTGATTTTTTAATAAATACATGTCTAAAGTTTGACATACACGCCGACAGGACTATTTATTTTAATTTATAAAAATTATTGTTATCTTATAAACCATTGGTAATTACTGGATTTTATTAACTGTGATCAAACGATATTAGATTATTGTTTGATTATTATCATATTGAATGTATTTATATCACAAACAAATGATTACTAATACATTCAAATATTTATTATTGTTTTTGTTTCTACTATTTTATATTATTTTCAAACCCTAATATTTAAAATGGTAATTCTCTCAATATCATTTCTTAAGTTTTTATCACCAAAATGTCTTCAAAAAAAATTTATTAAAAAACGTTTTAGAGAATATTGTTTAAAAGAGGTAAAAAAACTCTTCTATCCAGTGGTTTTTAATATATAAATCTAAATTAATATAGAAAATTCCTCTATTTTAAATGTTAAAATTAGTAATTATATCTATACTATAAAGGGACAACTTATTTTTTGACAAAAGTATATGTTCAATATTTATTAAATATTAAAAGGAGTCATATTGATTTTATATATTAATATGTGTATGAAATGTTTATTATTTCGTATAAAACAGCTAGTAATACAAAATTTTATTCGAAACTTTTCGTTTATGTCAAATTTATGTTACTCATATACAAAATTATAATATTTTTTCAATTTAATTATTGTGAATAATCACACATAGGATCTACGTGATCAATATATTTGGATAATAATAATGGCAAAATAGTTTATTTTGATGAGAATAAATTATTAATCCTATTTTAGATTAACATGGCAATATAGTTTTAATAATAGTGAAATATATGGCAAGTTAATAAATACGTTTTTGATTTATATGGCAATGTGGTTAATTAAAGCGAAATATATGTTAGAGAATCACGTTTTGGATTTGTATGGCAAGATAATAAATATTATTTGGGTATGTGTTATATTTAATTGGATAATTTTTAATTAAAAGGAGTGGCATGCCATTGTAATTTTGTGCAACTCTAAGGGTTAAGTACTATTTGTACTTCAGTTTTAATATATTAGATAGATAGATATCCGACATTAATTTAGATCTGACCACACCGCATTACTTTACATAATGACAGAGATTACCACAGCTAATTGGGTCATGACACTAAGCTTCTGTAATGTGATTAAACCATTAAATCACAAAATAAAAGCTTATTTCAGCAGCAATATGGCAAAATCACCAACGCAGAACTCATGTTGGTTCACATTCTAAAAATCGAAATGAATGACTTTTGTTACGAAGCTAAAACCTCTAACAATTGGAGCAGAGAACTATATGAGGCGACCCAATGCGACAAAGTAAGATCAGAAACCACATTACCATTTCCAACGAATCTAGAGGAGCTTGAGAGAAGTGAATCCATGGCCGTAATCGTGGAGAGAGTTCCAATGCCCTAAAAATGTGAGATTTACTGGCAATTTTTAAGTAAAGTGAGCTTTAGCTTCTTTAAAGAGAGAAGAGAGATACAAAAGCACAGATATCGATGCAAAGAGTTTGAGAAAGAGACTCGTTGCCGTTACGCAAACGAGAGTCCAAAGGTCTCTCTCTCTCTCTTTGTTTTTGTCGCTCTCTATATTCCATAATTAAAAAAGAAAAAATAATTATCCCCGCGCATTTTTAATTAGGCTATACATGGGCCTTCAGTGGGCTAATAATGGGCTTTATGTCACGTACAAATCTCTCGCGTCCATCTTTTAGTCTACAACACAAAACGGAACTCGACGGGAAAGTAACTGACTCGAGCAGTTATGGCGGTTGAGAGTTCTTCACTACCAGCGATTATGGCGGAAGAGGAGAATCTCGATCCTAACACCACGAGCCTTATCCGTATAGAGAAGTATGTTCCGGCGATAAAGGCTATCTGCGGCGGCGGCGGCGGCGAAGAAGGTCCGTCGAAGGGGAAAGGGATCATGTGCGGCGGAAAGAAATCGAAATCAACCACCGCAATCGAGCCTTCGCACTCCTTTCAGAACTCGTGGACATTCTGGTTCGATAATCCATCGTCGAAATCGAGTCAAGCCACATGGGGAAGCTCTTTGAGATCCTTGTACACTTTCGCTACTATCGAGGAGTTCTGGAGGTGAGAATCTCTTTCTACTTAAAGAGTTGCTTATACTGAATCTGTAGTCTTTACTTAGGGGTAAGTAAGCATCGGAGATGTTGAATCATCTGCTTCGTGATTGTTTCAATCTTAAGAAGGCTAGTTTGATGTTTGTGTGCGTTTTAGGTTACTTGTATCTTCTTAAGGTAGGTTTAAAGCGATGCTTGGTGTTAACTATTTGATATGCAGTCTTTACAATAACATGCATCCACCAACCAAGTGTGTTCATGGGGCGGATATCTACTGCTTCAAAGATAAGATTGATCCCAAATGGGAAGATCCTGTTTGTGCTAATGGAGGAAAGTGGACTATGATGTTCCCTAAGGCTACACTCGAATCTAGCTGGCTTAACACGGTATTGCAAGCAACTTTCAGGAGCTGAGCTTGCTTGTTGGATCCATTTTTTTATTGTATTTTTTGTCTCTGCTACTTGTTTTTAGTTACTTGCGTTAGTTGGGGAGCAATTTGAGCAAGGAGATGTGATTTGCGGGGCAGTTTTGAATTTCAGAACGAGAGGGGATAAGATCTCTTTATGGACAAAGAACGCTGCAAACAAGGATGCTCAGGTAGATGTTTATATGTGTATATGATCTGTGTATAAGGCTTGTTTTTGAGGAAACACAACATGTGAATAGTGGATATTCTGAGGTTCCTAACCGCTCCACCCGAAACTAATAAGGACGCATAAGAGAATGTAACCCTTGTTTGTATCATATAGCAGTGGCTTTATTTTTTGGGGCAGTTCAATCTTCTGTTCTGTTAATATGAGATTTTTTCTTTCCGGGATGATGATGATGATGATGATATTTTAATGGTGTTTGCTGCAGCTAAGCATTGGGAAGCAGTGGAAGGAACTTCTTGGTTACACAGAAACAATCGGATTCATATTTCATGTAAGTATCTCTCAACATCTCTGTACTGTTGATTCTCTTAAAACTACATTGGTTTTGTGCTACTGTGACTTGTCAAATTTCTTTCTCAGGAGGATGCAAAGACTCTTGATCGTAATGCTAAACCTCAGTATACTGCATGAGTTTCAAGTTCTACTTTTCTCAGCTTCCCCGTAAGGAAAAACAAGACTCAAAAGGGTAAATCATATGAGAAAGAAGTATATCACCTTTAGTTGCTTCTGATTTTGTCTTTCACTGTAAAAAGATGCATATTTTGGGTTTGAAGTGATCAGCGTTCTCACACTTTCAAACTAGCAAAACTGGTGTAATGGGTTCTAATCAAATGTACATTTGGCTTTCGTTATTTTCATAAAGAAATAAAGTTCCTTGCGTTATATTTTTTTTCTTTAAGTTATATAACCATAACAGAAGAACCAAAAATCCATTAAAACTACCCTAAACATTTCCCCAGCTGGGTATGTTTTGCTAAAACAGATACTCAGACAGTATCAAAACCCTCGATTAAGGCCAAGATTTTGATTGAGGAACTAAGAAAATGAAATTAAGAAACTAATACCATGAGTTAAACAATTAAGAAAATGGAATTATTTAAAAATCAGTAATTAATTTTATTTCTCTTGCAACATTTAACAGAATGGCTGTTGAAGAAATACCATCCATCACAAAAACAAGAAACATTTTCCCGGTACCAAAAAAAAAAGAGAGAAAAAAGAAGAAGTATTTATCTTGGGACGTGTTGAAAAAATACTGTTACGGAAACAATCTTGTCAAACAACGAACTTTAGAGTTTTGGATTTAAAGAACCAAAGCCCATTCTTTTATTTGATTTACAGAGAAGAGAGCAAAGAAGTGCTGCTGAGAAAAGAGATGAGCGGCAGAGAGAAGTCAGAGATGGAAACCGAAGACGCTAAAGAAACTGATACGAGAACAGAGTCGACATCCATGGAAGAAACTGAGGTAAGACAAAGAGTCTGAACGATAATCTATTCTCTTCTTTACTGCAATGCGATTTCTTATTTGGCTGTCTTGGTTTGGGTTTTACTCCTTAAAATATAGTAATCTAGAGAAAAATATTTGTTGAGAGGCATGTAAACAGAATCGAACAATGTACTACTGCTTGCGAAAGGTGATGCTTTGATTCAAGCGTTTTACTTTTTAATTTCGATTCTCAGGGACAAGATACGGATTTGTGTACGAGCGAAGCTGGTGATAGAACTGATTGGAGACGCAAAAGAGATCATCCAAGGGTAAAGAAACTGACCAAGAACTCACTACTCTGTTCTTTACTGCTGGGCTTATCATTATGCTAAAACAGACTCAGATACCGTTTTCTCAGGATAATGCAACTCAGATGAGGCACGAGTTGGATCAGTCGAGTGGGCATCCAGTTCGTACAGGTGTAGCGGATTGTCAGTATTACCTCCTAAGTGGTCGTTGTTTCTTTGGACGAAGTTGCAGATACAATCACCCACCGGTGAGAACACAACACAAAGAAAGAGTACTTACTACTTACTGTGTCTAAGTTTCAAGATTTTAATTGTCTTTGAAACACCTTCCACAGAGAAATCAGATGGGAGATGATACGGTGCAACCGAGTGCGTATCAAGTTCGTCTAGGTGCTAAAGATTGTGAACAGTATCTACAAACTGGGCAGTGTAGCTATGGACTTAAATGCTGGTTCAATCATCCACCGGTGAGTGAGAACACAAAGAAAAGAGTATTTATTTTCTCACTGAGTCTAAGTTTCCGAACTTCCTTATGGTTTTAATGATGTCTTTGATACAGCTTACTGAGAGAAATCAGATGAGACATGAAATGGTGCAACCGAGTCCCTATCCAGGTGCAAGAGATTGTGAACAATATCTACAGAAAGGACAGTGTAGCTACGGACGTAGGTGCCGATTCAATCATCCTCCTGCACCGGTGAGAAAGAAAGCAAAATTTATGTTACTTTCTATCTGTCTAAATAAAAGTTTCAGTCTCCCTAATGATATATGGCTTTGAAACATCTTTAAATAGGTGCTTCCGGAGAGGGTTAGCCGTCCGTTTTGTAAGGTACTGATTGATAAATTACTTAGTAAAAATAACACAACTTAGTTTAGTTTTTGTTAACTTTCACTTGAGAAAGCAACATGAGAAATGTGAAAGACTTTTAACTTTCTTCTCCATTTCATTTAACGTTTTCCGTTTGATTTTGGGTACTCAGGCTACAACTTGGTTTAGGAGATCTGATGAGATGAGACACGGAACAGAGTCAAGCTTTATGGCATTGGCAGAGAAGAGGGTAGCCAAACTAAATGTGATCTTTATTATCTTTATTACTGTTTTAACTTTACTTATATATATGTTAATTCTCAGGCGAGATGTAATCCAAGAGAAAGATTCCAAGATGTAAGTGATGATGTAGTGGCGGGACAAAACACTTGGTTGCAGAGGAGACGAGCTCAAGAGAATATGCAGAGAGGCAACGAGAGTGAGGAGGAACGAACACTGAGGGTAAATTTTACTGAAACAAGATCTGGTTCTGTACATTTGCTGTGGATGAACACCTTGCTCTGTTTTCTTACTTGATTCACAGGAGAGGCAAGCTCATGATCTGGAGGAACAGAAGGTGGAGGGAAAATGGAGAGTTTATCAGGTCTTGGATTTGTATCATCAACATTTTCTTCTCATTTGCAAATCTAGAAACATCAAATTCTCATGTGTTTTTTTATGTTCCGAGTTTTCTACAGATCAAATCCACTGTTCAATCCAGTGAAGGAGGGATTCAAAAGGAACAACGATTGGAGGTAGAAGACACGACTCTTCTTTACTGTGATTACAATGAGAATGGTTAACAAAATTGAATAAGACACTGACTATGTTCTTTTCCTTCAAACTAGATACCAGAGAATCCACAAGAACAGGCAGATATGGAGAGGCAGAACAGAGAGGCTCAAGATAAAGCACAGGAGGAACGTAGTAGATCGTTAACAGATAACGTGGATCAGCTCGGACAGTTTCTACAAGTTATTGGGTTTGAGAGAAAAGAGGGCGATGGGTTTTAAGAGGAAACAGAGTTGTGAGTGAGACACACCCAAGAAAACTCTCAGGTTGTTTGGGACGCGAGAAAACGATATGTGTTGGGATGGTTTAGGTCAATCTGTTCGTAGTTTCAATCTTGTAATTGTTTAGTGTTGTTGTGTTAGTTCGGTTGATCATTCACTTTTAAAAGATTACGTTTGAGCAAAATAATAGCCAAGTACCGAAAGGTAATCTAGTCTTCAATCACACTAGTATGAAAATAAATTGTAGCCAAGTACAATTCTTGTATGCTCAAGGTCTTGTATTTTTTTTACTACGAGAAATAAGCATATAAGTATTATTGAAGTTATAAGTTCATTGGTTGCAACTGATCTTTTTCAAGTGCAATCTATATTTTGGTGAAACAACTGATGGAAATGAATGCATATACATTATGGTCATATTCATTTTTGTATTTGATGCATCATCTAGATGTACCATCTGAAAACAACATCTAGATATTGCATTCAAATGTTATTCGATTCTTTAAAAAAAAATTAATAATAACATTTAAATACTATTAGTTAGAAAAAACTAAAATAATATTTTTTATTATTAATAATAAACAAATTATAATGTTCAAATAAATCTATCTAAAATTTAAATTGCATTTCTTGGTGGGAAAACGCGATTTACAGTTTTTTGCATGAAGCTTAATTTTACGGTTTTAGTGGAAAATTTGAATTTTACAATTTTGGCGAAAAAACTTGATTGTGGTTTTGATGGGAAAATTTGATTTTGCAGTTTGGACTTTAGTTTTTTTGTCACCAACGGAAAAAAATAGATTAAGCTGATTCTGTAAACTAAATAGGTAGCTCCGCATCCATGTGAACAACAAAAGACAGTTGATTCCTGACACTTCGTGCTAGACTATCTGCCTTCAAATTATGCGCTAGTGGTATATGAATGATCTATGAGCTGAGAAAACTATTTTGCAGGGTCTTGATATCTTCTAAATAATTTGCAAAAGCAGATCATTCTTCTGGTTCTGAAATCATCTTCACCAATAGAAAACAATCTGTTGCAAACGTAACCCGAAACTGACGTAAATTCCTCATACACTTCATTACCCAAAGTAGAGCTTCTGCATCTGAGTGAAGAGGGGAAAAACTCGCCCGTACATTCCTTGCCCAATCAAACCATCAAAACCGCTATACCAACCTTGTCCTGAGAAAAACTCATTATCCTTCCAAGAATCATCTGTAAAACACCACCGTCCTGAGATTGACGATAGATTTAAAACCTTTACTTGTTGGACTTCTTTCTGCGTGGGCACCACTTGTGCTTTAGCCTAATGTATTAACTCTGTTTCCGCAATCTTGAGCGTTTTCATGGGATCAATGTCTAGATTACTAAAAACCTTATTGTTCCTTCCTTTCCAGATGTACAATAAAATCCAAGCAAATTGATTATTATTCATTTTTGGTTGAACTCTCAAAAAAAAAATGATCCATATTTGTGAAGAGAGGCCCAGTGGAAAAAATATCTGGTTTGATGGTATATGTGAAAGTGCTCAAACCTGATGCGCTGGAGGACATTCAAAAAACACATGGTTTACCGATTCTTCTGAAGCTCCACATCTGTCACAACATAGATCTCCTTGTAGCCCTCTGGCTTGCAGATTTTTCTTAACTGTTATACACCATGACACCAATTGCCACAAAAAATATTTAATCTTCGGTGGACACCGTATTTTCTAATAGTAAATCAACTATGGGCCCATACACTACTGTTGGTTTTTATCTATCCGGGTATACCCTTTTTATTTGGTAACCTGATTTGACCATATATTTTCCATTTTATGTGAATTGCCATCCATCCCTATCCAACATATGAGTTTTACTCAATTGTATGCTTTCTATTATTTGCACGTCCTGGGGATCTACTAACGCTCGAATTACCTGTAAATTCCAAGTCCGCGAAGATAAATCAATGAGAGAGTCAAATGTAAGATCTGAGTAACTATTGTGATAATTTTTATTTGCTGGTCTCGGGCGAGTGGTTGGAAGCCAATTCTACCCTTTTAGTTAGTCATTTGCTAATCAGAGATCTAGCATAAACAATACTCCGCCAGCCATATGACAGGGAATATGATCTAATCGGTTCAAGGGATGAAGCATTCATATAATACCGTCATTTAAAAACTCTTGAGAATAATATACAGTATTTGGCTTCTCAATCAGACGCTATTAGTTATTTACCAAAAATCGCCGTATTAAAATCAGTTAGGTTCTTAAAACCCAATCTTCCTTCCTCTTTATTTAGACATTATTTATCGTATGATTTCCTATGCATCCCTTTTATGCTACCACCTGGATTCCACCGGAATTATGCATTCCTATAATATAGACACTTTGAATTTATATTATATTTCTGTTTGGATTTATAAGTATTTTTTCTGAAATCTAGAATTTCGTATATCACTAATCTGAATCATTTAAGATTATTAGATTTTATTTATGCTTTTAAAGCAAATAATTATTTAAACAAAATTTTACATCAATAAAGATAGATAAATATCTGTTTTTAGTTTTTTTTTAATATTTGTTAACAGTTATTTGGATTTGTTATCATAAAGGTGTTATTGTTATATTACTAAGTCTAAAAAATATAATAAGCTCATTATAATAAGACAAATTGAACAAACAAATCATCTATTTTTAGATTATAAAAAAATAATTAATGAGTTGAAAAAAATTGTCAACCAAAGAGTAGTCTCGCAACATAAATATACTTTCACACTTGGTAAGCCCAGATCAAAATCAATTTTTTTTTTTCCTTATAACCTTATATAGCTGTTAAAGAAACACAATACATTAAAAAAATAAAAACATTTTCCCGCCAATAAATGAAGTGGTAATAAATATACTGTTAGGGAAACAATCTTGTCAAACAACGAACTTTAAGAGTTTTGGATTTAAAGAATCAAACCCAACTCTTCGATTTGATTTCCAGAGAGAACAGAAAAGAACAGAGTGAGCGACAGAGGGAACTCAGAGATGGAAATCGAAGAAGAGGCTAAAGAAACTGATACAAGAACAGAAGAGTCGACATCCATAGAAGAAACAGAGGTAAGACGAAGAATCTGAACGATAATCTTTTTTTTTTTTTTTTTTAATACAGATGAATGAACTCAGTCGATTTCTCGCTTTAGGTTGTCCTCCTCATAATATATAGTAATCTAGAGAAAGATTCGATGATAGAAGAAGTCAAAGTCGCCATGGAAACAGAGTCGAACGATGTACTTCTTGCGAAGGGTGATGTTTTTTTTTTGTTTTTTTTTAAATTTCGATTCTCAGGAACAAGATACGGATTTGAGGAGGAGGGAATCTTATGGAAGGACTGATGGGAGACGAGAAAGAGATCCAAGATCCTCGGGAGAGAAGAAGGTAAAGAAACTGATCAAGAACTCACTGCTCTGCTCTGTTCTTTATCATTATGCTAAAACAGAGTCGACACGGTTTTCTCAGGAGAATGCAACTCAGACGAGTGAGTATCCAGCTCGCAACGGTGTAGCAGATTGTTACTTTTACCTGAAAAACGGTCGTTGTGGCTATGGACTAAGTTGCAGATTCAACCATCCACCGGTGAGTGAGAGAACACAAACTTTACTGTGTCTAAGTTTCAAGATATCCTCTGTTGTTTATCGTCTTTGGTGCATCCAAATCAGATGAGACATGAAATGGTGCAACCGAGTCCCTATCCAGGTGCAAGAGATTGTAGACAATATTTACAAACTGGGCAGTGTAGCTATGGACCTAAGTGCCGATTCAACCATTCTCCTGCACCGGTGAGAAAGAAAGAAAGTGCTTTTTTTTTTGTTGAGTATATAAGTTTCAGTTTCCCTCATGATGCCTTTGAGACATCTTTTTTTTTTTTTCCTTTGAAACATCTTTGAATAGGTGCTTCCGGAGAGGGTTAGCCTAGGTGCAATAGATTGTAAACAATATCTACAAACTGGGCGGTGTAGCTATGGACCTAAGTGCCGTTTCAACCATCCTCCTGCACCGGTGAGAAAGAAAGAAGGCAAATTATGTTACTTTCTGTCTAAGTAAAAGTTCCAGTCTCCCTAATGATATTTCTGTGAAAAAAACATCTTAAATAGGTGCTTCCACAGTGGGTTAGCCGGCAGAATTGTAAGGTACAGTTCTCCAAATTTGATTAAATATGTTTAGGCTCATCGTCCGTCCATATACAAGTTTGTAACTTTCATTTAAGAGGTCACAAGAATCTACAAATAAATTCATGTTATTTGGTTTAGTACTGTTCTCCTGGTTACTTGTGTTGTAAGCAACTTCCTTCTCTACATCTTGCAGTTCTTTCAAAAAGGAAGTTGTACGTACGGCTCAGGTTGTAAATTTACGCATTCAATGAGTGGGGATGGTGCAGAAACTATGCGTCAGGTTGTGTTTGGTTACTATTATATTATTCATATCTGCCAAATGTGATGATAGACTTTCAATATTCTTCTCCACGTCATTTATTAACGTTTTTATTTTAATTGTGGTGGTTAGGATACAACTTGGGGTAAGAAAAGACACGGAGCAAATTCAAGCGCTAGGCCATGGAAGAGGGTAACTAAGCTAAATCTTTACATGTTTGATGTTTTAAAATAATATTATAAGTGAATGAAACAGAATATGAGATGAGCACCTTACTCTACTTTTTTACTTTAATTCACAGGAGAGGCAGCAAGCTCATTACCTGGAGGAACAGAAACAAAAGAAGAGGAAGGTGGACAATTTGAGAATTGGCCCATCTGTTCAATCCGGGGAAGGAGGGATTCAAACGGAACAGAGATTGGAGGAGGTAAAGAAACAAGACCTGACCATGATCTTATTCTGGTTTACTGATCCTGAGTCCTTGAATAAATTAGTTTTTATTTTTTTCCTGTCAAACTAGATTCCAGAGAATAGCAACGTTAACGCTCAAGAGAATCTACAAGAACAGGCAGATATGGAGAGGCAGAACAGAGAGGCTCAAGAGAAAGCGCAGGAGGAACGTAGACAACAGATAGATAATGCTAGGAGGGAGTCTCGTTTGCGTCTTGAGCGGGTAATTGTATTGCATCATTAATATTTTCTCAATCTGGCACTTTTAAATTTTATGCAGTAACCGGAATAAAATATTCACATGATGTTTTTTTTTTCTGGCCTTCTCTTCAGATGAAACCCAGAGCTCTTACCAGTAACGTGGATCAGCTCAGAGAGGCATTACCAGATATTGGGATTGACAGAAAAGAGGGCGATGGCTTTTAGGAGGAAAACACACCAAAGAAAACTCTCTGATCGCAAGATAACTATGTGTTAGGAAGATTTATAGGTCAAGCTTTTTCGTAGTTTCATCCTTGTGACTGTTCATTGTTATTGTTTTGATCAAAAATAACAGCTAAGTACGGTTCCGAAAGGCAATCATATTAATATGAAAAATGATCTTTTTGAAATGCATGTATATTTTGGTTAATCAGTTGAGAAATTTAATGCATAATGCTGTTTCTAAACAGTTGATACATTTAGCATGTATGAAAATATTCACATTCTGTGATTGAGAAACATTCTTTGATTGAGAAGAATAAAAAGTCTTGGGAGCCTTTTGTTCTCGGACAGTTTTATTCCGATCGGCTGATCATGGTATCGTTCACAATATTATAAATAGAAAGGGAATGCCTTTCTCTTCCGTATTCCAAATGTTGCAAGCAAAAGTAGAATCATCTATCAACGGCTATGACAAACAGAGGGACAATCAATGTTTGTTGATAAGTGGAAGCGGGGAGTGGTTTCTTCTGTTGAAACCCATAGTTCAATTTGATGAAGTCTTTTGGATCCAAGAGGCATTATCAGAACAGAGAGGACGATGAGTTCTAAGAGGAAACACTGTTACTTGAATTCGCATTGTCGGATTCCTTGAGATACAAGAAACCAAAATGTGTTGCATAAGCTTTCGTAATTTCAATCTTGTGATTATATTATAGCTAAGATGTAGTTCTGAAAAGGTAGTCAATTGTAATCACATTAGTATGAAACGAGTAAGGTGCTGTTTGTTTCACAATCTGTCATCTTCATCCAACTGATCCATTTATATGATCCATCCAGATTTTATGGGATTGTTTGTTTGTCTATCCAGATGGTTCATCTAGATAAATCATCCAAATAAATTTATGTTTGTTTCTTATTTTTTTTAATGAATTTTTTAATTTATTGATCATCGTAAAAAGATTATATGTACAAGTTATTTATGAGACTGCAAAATTTGATCTGAGATCAACAAAAACCAAAACCGTTTAAGGCATATGAGCTTCAAACCATCGATGCATTAGACCCTGTAGCTTCAGTTTCATATAGTATGTTGTCGACATTATGCGATTCCTCAATGTTTTGTAAATGATCCGTCCAAGCTGATCGACAGACTTTACAGCACTGTTATGGCGCATGTCATTCCTCTCCCGCCAAATAGAATATATGGTAACTTGCAGAACCAGTCTCAGCAAAATAAAAGTAAGGCGATCATACTTCCTGGTGAGCAAACTCGAGACGGTGATTACCCAATCCAGATCAGGATCAACTCCAAGTAGGTTGCCCACCACCGGCAGCCACAGCATGAACGTATATGGACAAGCGAAAAATAGGTGTTCTCTAGTTTCATCAGGTTCCCAACAGAAGATACGTCCTTCCGGATGGCCCCATCGACTAGTATGATGACCTGCAGATAGCCTGTCACGAAATGCTAATCAGGTGATGAAAACATAGCGAGGGACTCCTTGAGAGAACCACACCAGCTTACTCCATTGTAGCTTGTCCTTGTGCTGTCTGCTTTGGTGCCAAGTGCTTGAAGCTACGAACTTATCCCCATAATCATTCGGCCCATTTTTCCACATGATCCAATCGACATCATCATCAGACAGCGTTAGGGGGAAGCAATGAATCTCATGCACCAACCGCTGTAATTGTTGATCCTGACACCTCCGAAACCGCCAAGCTCTCTCTCTCTATAAAAATCACAAATCCTTGTGCTCCTCGCAATACCTAGCTTTTGTGTGTCAATCTCCCTCGTAATCTCTATCAATCTCCCTCGTAATCTCTATCAATCTCCCCTCAGGATGCCATAAAATTGGACCAAAACCGCACCGATCTATCATTCCCAATGTTCATACGTATGAACTACTTTGCTTGATTCTGAAACTTCAGGATCTTGCACCAACCCTATGAGCCTAAACCAGTGTCCCTCACATCCCATAAAGTCTCACCTCGAAGAAGATATTGTCTCACGGAAGTTCCCCACAGCGAGTGAGAATGAGCAGAAAGACGCCATATAAGTGTCAAAATAAAAATTGTACTCACTTCTTGAACCCGGCGCAAACCCAGACCGCCTTCCTCATACAGACAACAGACGTCAGTCCAAGCAATCTTAACAATAGAAGTGTTATTTGGTGAGCCACTCCATAAGAATGCCGAGCACATGCTCTCAAATATCATCAATGCATACTTTAGGGAGACAAAATGCAGCGCACCAGAAGTTGGTGATGCTTGCAATAACCGACTTGATATGCTGGAGTCTCCATGCATACAAAAGCGCCTTACTTGTCCAAGAGAGAAATCGAGGCCTGATTTTGGTAATTAGCAGCTCGTAGTCGTTTTTAGACATAATCTTTGTAGTTAGGGGCAAACCAAGATTCTTGATTGGCAACGCAGATATGGAGAGGCCACAGGGCTGCATTTTCAAGCGTAGCTTTCCCTTTTCCCGCTGCAAACTCAGTCGAATTTGCGATGTTGATTCTCAAAACCAACAATCTTGCAAATTTATCAAACACATCCAGTGTGCTTCTAAGCGATTCTGGTGAGCCGTTTGTGAAGACAACTATGTCGTCAGCAAAACTAAAGTGAGAGAGATTCACCTCCTTACAGTGTGGATGGTAACCAATCTCACCATTAGAAACCGCTTTGTTGAGGAGTTTGGAGAGTACATTGCTGAAAAATAACATAGAGATACGGAGACAGCGAACATCCTTATTATCTGCCTCTGCTACTGGAAAATAACCCTTCTAACTCACCATTTACCGACACTGAATAAGCTGCAGTATCAATCAATCTCATGATCCATGAGACAAACATGTTCGGATAGTTCATTGCACGCAGAGTTGCATCAATGAGATCCCAGCTAACGGTATCAAACACCTTGGATATGTCCAGCTTGATAGCCGAGCGAGATGTAACCGAGTCCTTATGATAGTCTTTGACTAGTTCTGTTGCCATCAGAACATTTTCCAGAAGAAGTCTTCCCTCGACAAAAGCACACTAAATTCAACTCTATAGCTTCCGGAAGCGTAGCCTTTAATCTCCTCGCTATGATCTTGCATACCACTTTATAAATGAAAGAACTTCATGAAGCAGAGAACGTTTTGGGAGTTGAGGTTGAAGGGCTAGCAAGGATCTTGGATGTGGAAGAAGATTGTGAAAAAAAAAGTCTTGCAAAAAAATTTCATAAAAAGATGTTGAAAATGGTAGACACACTTCCTTCTGGTATGAAAATTGGTCTGAGCTGGGTGTGTTATCAGATTTGTTGGGTGACAGAATTATCATTGATTTGGGTATTCATAGATGTACTACGGTGGAGAAAATACTGTAGAGCCAGAGGAGGGAAAAATCATCGATCTTGTTTGCTAAATGAATTGGAGAGAGAGTTGGATACTCTTCGCCTAAAACTGAGTAACCAAAGCCATCATGAAGAGGATACTGAGCTCTGGAAGAGATGAACTGGTTATAAAACTAAGTTTTCATTGAAGGAGACATGGTTGCTTGTTAGAGAAGACAGACATGTTTGTCCTTGGACTCAGGGGGTCTTGTTCTCTAAAGCAACTCTGAAATTCTCTTTCATCACTTGGCTTGCTATGTTGGATAGGCTGTCAACAATGGATAGAGTTTCAAAATGGAGTATTGGAGTGGATGATGTATGTGTCCTCTGTCGAACATCACCAGAATCTCAGAGCCACATATTCTTTGATTGTCTTTTCTCGTCGTTCATTTGGAAGAAGCTTAGAAATGAAATCCTGCTAATTCACACTCTACTGACTGGTATGCTATTTAAGATAATTATCATAGACAAGTCACTTGATGCCAAACACTATTTTGCATCAGATATGCAGTGCAGTGTGCAATAAACAACATGTGGAGAGAGTGTAATAGAAGAAGGCATGGTTAAGCGCCTATGCAACATGTAACTTGGAGAATATCATTGAGAAACAAATTAGGAACAAACTCAGCCTTGTAAGTGTGAAGGAAGCGAACAAACTGGGGGAGGGGTGTCCTTGCATTTTGGTTAGGAAATAGAGAGTAATCTGTTTTTGTTCCGGTTGGAGATTTAAAAGACAAGATGCACTAGATGTAAAGCATTTTTTGGTGAATACAAATTTAATATTCAATCAGAAAAAGACATTTTCGTACATCTTTAGGTAGCAGATAGCTTGCGTCTTTATTTTAGAGTTATCCATTTGTTGATCATATGTTTTTTGTCTGCGATTTAAGACGAGAATTTCTCCTAGGCATTTGTTGTCACAACTGTATTCATGTGGGATGGATCATATTCTTCGGAAAAGTCAAATTCATAGAGTTTCTCTTCATGGGAGTGAATTAGATTCACGAGGCTAGGTTGCTTTAAGCTAGGATGCCCAATGAATTATATATGGATGACTCTTTTGTGTCATTTTATGCTTTATAATCGGCGGCTTTGGTGTTTTCCCCTTCGAAAAATTTGCCATTGTGAATCGATCTAACTATTTAGCCATATTATGGATATGAATCTATCATTTTGCCCTTGTTTTATATGTTCCGCTAAACCGACTTGAACAAGCTGTGAGCCATTCGCTTAATGAGAATCGCTTCTATAATTTGGATTAGCCATAAACTCTATTTATGTGAAAATCAATAATTTGATGCAGTCAATTCTTAAAATAACTCATTTATAGAGATTTAGCGCTTTGAAAAACTTACCTAAAATTTAAAGGATGATAGTTCCGGTCTTCTCACCATTATGTTGCAATTAAGTGATTATTATTTATGAAATTCAAGTAGTTTTTACAAGGAAACAACATAAATGGGGAGACAGTTATAGAGCATAAAATGATTTCTTTTTTTTATAAGGAAACAACATAAGTGGGGAGACGGTTTATAAAGCATAAAATGAAACAATAAATCATTTGGAACAATTTTGAGCTCTTGGAAGCAATTCGACGATTCTGCTATTAGGGTAAGTTCACTAATTATTATGAAAACAATCATATGTTTTTCATGATTTATGCATTGAAATCAAATTTTCAAAAAGTTTTATTTATAATAGTTGATCGGATAATAACAATTCTATCAATCTATGACGAGATCGACATTTTAAACAAATATTTTTCGTAAATTTTCATTTTATATACTATGCCAATTTTTGCTATGAAAGCGAAAACTAAAAAGTAATTAAATATGCATATATGATGTCTAGTTAATTACAAATAGTCAGGGGTATAATGGTTTGGCTATCCTGGTATTAGTTTATCCGGATCTGGATCCGTCGAATCCATAAAACTGTTTTCCAGATCCAGATTTGGGGCATCATGGATATCCAAAGCTAGGATATCCAGATTAAAATTCGAATATCCACGGATATTTGGATCCAAGGTCAAGAAAAACTCAAAAATAAATAAAATTAAGTTTAAACTAACTAATTAAAATTTTATTTACTATTTATCTTTTTGTAAAAAAATTGAAAAAAACAATGAAATTTAATACAAGTATAACTATATTTTAAATATATACATGTTCCAATCCAGATCTAGATATCCAGACCTGAAATTTTACCATTAGAATCCGTAAAATTTACTAAAAAGATGGGAATCCAGATCCCAGATATCCATTTTCCAGAGTAGATTCCGATCGGATAACAGATCTCGGATAATAGGATCCATCCCTAAATATATTCTTATTTTCAAACATGAAATGTTATATTTTTGTTGTAAAGATTTAGCTGTTATGATCTATCTTTAAGGTAGAAAGAAATGACATCTAAGAGCATCCCTATTGGGGGATGTTAAAAGAGGTTTACACGCAAACCAAAAAAGAAAAACAATATAATATTCTTTTGTATGTGAACCTGTATGGTTGGAGATCACTCAGTTGAACATGTATCTTAACTGTTCTGCGGGCCCCACGACACGTGGTGGCCCGTGATAGGTTAGGATATTAATTTTTTTTTATAGAAAAAGTCCAACTAACAAAAAATTAAAAAAATATAAAAACACATTGAGAATCGATATGGGAGAGGTTTGCTAATGGAGATGCTCTAAGATTTTTGAGGTGATCAGCATTCTTTCATTTTTTATATTAAAATAAATAATTCCCTAATTATATTCTTACATTATTAAACTATGACAATGATGTATTTGTTTTAAACATTAGTTTGGAAGTCATAGTCACACGCACCAACTAGAAGAAATTAAAAAGTTTATGAAACCAAACTATACAACACAATAGGCTTTTAAAAGATAGGATAGCCCACATTGACAACAAAAAAAAAGATAGGATAGCCCAATTCGGATTACACCTTGACGCACAAGTAGAATCGTGACATGTAACATTGTAACAACATACAAATAGAACGACAAGAAGAGTCCCACATCGGGTATCACTAGAATGGGTGACATGAGACATCCTTTATAAATATTGCACTCTCCACGTACTATTATAACTATTTGACACTTCAAAAAGCTACAGCGAGTTTCGCAACGGTGGGCCAATAATTACAATTTAAGCCAATTAAATACAAATTTACAATTGATCACGGCTGAGTTCCATATAGAACAAAGATTTACATAAAAACCATGAAATATTCTGTTGGAAAAGAGAACCATAAAATACCTAAAATCATTTTACAAATAAACGTTTTGTATTTTGGATTAAGAAGAAAACTAAAAGAGTGAAACCATTCTTTGATTTGATTATTGGCACTGAAGTAAATAAGAAACTGAGATGAGTACTTATTCTTAACATAATGGCAGACACTATAGAGAACATGCAAGAAGCTCATAGAAAGAGAAGCGATGAAAGACACAATGAAGAAACCAATGTAAACAAGAAACTCGACAAGAACTTACTCTCAGTGATCCAAACTTGTCATGTTGATGTTATTAACTGTGATTCCCAGGAACGAGCTCCGGATTCCATAGTAAAGATTATGAATAAGAAAGTTTATGTGGGTTATCACGATATAACAGAGTCGATACCAACATCTCAGAAGAAAGCTGACGAAAATGAGACCAGGCCAGAGAAGAGGGTAACTAAATTAAATGTCATCTTTATGTACTGGAGACTGTATTCAGTTTTACTTATATGGATGTTTGATCTCAGGCAAAAACTGTTCCAGATTCAAGAGAAAGATTCGAAGATTTAGAGAAAAATGTGGTAAACAAAGTAAATTAACTTTCATTCTTATAATGCTTTTACGACCATGGTCCTTGAGTTGTTGGTGTTATTAATATTGTAGGAAATTCCAGAGAATCTTAGCCTTGATGCTCAAGAAAAGGTACCTGAGCAGATTGAGAGGCAGAGGAGAGAGGCTCAAGACAATCTGAAGCAACAAAGTAATCAACAAAACACGGAGCAACAGAGAGGTGTTGAGACGAAAGGGAGGGACGTTCGTTTCAGACTTGAGCAGGTATATTTGAACTGTGGAATCATCAAAGGTTTAGTCAAATTGTATTTGTATGTATTATCTCTTTAGGGCTATATGCATATCTAAGCTTTATGTTTATTAATATACATCGACTTCAACGATCGTTCGATGTTTTACAGTTTTATAATCGACAACGGACTAAGAAGCAGCAGTTCCAGGCACAACAAGAAGAGATGAAACTCCAACAAGAACAAGAAACTACTCAACAGGAACAGCAGCCGTTAGCTTCTCATTTCCATCTCTATCCGGTAAGAAATGAATCGATCAGTTATTCTCTGAAATTGGATTCCTTGGTATCTAAAGTAACGTTAGGGTTTCCCAGCTGGTGGAGAAATTGGCATTTGCGGTTGAAACTGGAACACGAGATCAGAACTCTAATGCGCTGGTTTGTCTGTTTCTTATCTCTCTCCTCTAGCAAAAATCATGCATTCAAGTTGGTTTTTAGGCTTCTTAGACGTTGAATTGTTGTTGCAGCTGACTGAGCTTAGTGGCTATTTCAACAAGAGCCAACAGATGCTGAACTCGGTTTCAGAAACACTTGGATTTAAAACTATGGTAATAACAAAAAAAAACAAATGAGTTTTACACATTTGGATACAAAGTTTGTCTGCCTTTTTCGTTACGAATCTTCGTGTGCTTTTATAGTACGTTGATGTGCAAAAGCGAAAACTAGAAGACACTGAGAAGTTGCTTCAACACAGAAGGTAAAAGCAAACTGTTGCAACATTCAGTGTCATCTTTTTTACTTGATCAGATTGATCGTGCTTTGACTTACACTTGTCTTCTTAAACCTATATGTATATGGTCAGGGGGTCGATTGTGGAATATAGAAAATCCATTGAAGATATCTTGAAGATAGAGCCTTAATATTTCTCCCAAGATGCTTGGATTACTCATTCAGCAACTTGAGTGCTAAAGACCAATAATTTGTAATCAGTATATGTTTTCTTTCATCAGATATTACAATAGATCAATCACCAATGAGAACTGTCAGATTGTCTGGACGCAAAAAGTTAAAGGATATGTGTTGGAAAGATTTATGTCAAGCTTTTCATAATTTCAGTATATGATCGTTTGTTGTTAAATCGGTTGATTACATTTACTTTGCAAGATTGTGTGCATAATCATAGCTAGATGCTTTGGATTACTCATTGGATTACTCAAAAAAAATCATATAGCAAATTGCAATCTCATTTGTATAAATACGTGGGTCACATTATTCTTCTCATTTCCTGATGAATGAAACAAAATTATGAAGCAAAAAATCCCTAATATCAACGAAGAACTTATTAAACAAAAATTTGTTTTTGTTTATTCATTTCTTCAACTGGAATTATATTGAGAAATTGCCAAAAATACCATTTTCATAGTACCACTTTTCATGTTTACAGTAACCACTTTTACCACTATTTTTAATGAAGGGTTTAGATTTGAACGTTTAGGATTTAGGATTTAGATTTTATGTTTTAGGGTTTAGATTTGATGTTTTAGGGTTTAGGGTATAAAGTTTAGGGTTTAGAGTTGAGGATTTAGGGTTTATAGTTGAGGTTTCAGGGTTTAGGGTGTAGGATATTGAATTTAGGGTATATAGTTTAGGGTTTAGGGTTTAGAGTTGAAGATTTAGGGTTTAGGGTTTAGAATTGGGGGTTTAGGATTTAGAATTTTGGGTTAAAATTTTGAAAAGCATATAAAAACAAGGGGAATTTTCAAAAATACCACTTTTAAGGTACCACTATTCATCTTTACCACCACTAAATACACATTTTCAAAAATACCTTATTTATTAAAAGGTTAAAGGTTCTTATATCTTTGTTTTTATATGCTTTTCAAAATTCTAATTATAAACTCTAAATCCTAAACCTCCAACTCTAAACCCTAAACCCTAAATCCTCAAAAACAAACCCTAAACCCTAAACTATATACCCTAAATTCAATACTCTAAACCTTAAACCCTAAAACCTCAATTATAAACCTTAAATCATCAATTATAAACCTTAAATCTTCAACTCTAAACCCTAAACTATATACCCTAAACCCTAAAACATCAAATCTAAACCCTAAATCTTAAACCTTCAAATCTAAACCCTTCATTGAAAGTGGTGGTAAAAGTGGTTAGTGTAAACATGAAAAGTGGTACTATGAAAATGATATTTTTGGTAATTTCTCTAAAAACAAAGATATAAGAGTCTTTAACATTTTAATAAATAAGGTATTTTTGAAAATGTGTACTTAGTGGTGGTAAAGATGAATAATGGTACCTTCAAAGTGGTATTTTTGAAAATTCCCCAATTATATTCTATCATTTTATTTATCATTTTATGCATTTTGCCGTTGGGTCACCAATTAAAATCTAAATTTAGACATCAATTTTCATATATATATATATATAAGATGAGGTGGTCTAGTTGCATTATAAGAGGTTGGATTTGCCCATGTTTAGAGCTTTCTATACCAAATGTATTATCTTATAAATTAGAATTTTAAAAACTACATTGATTCCAAATATTATAAGAGATTATAAGTCAAATTTCATAACTACACTTTGTGTAATACCACAATTCAACAATACCATCAATAGAATGACATTTTCACAAATACACATTTCATTAATGTGTAAAAGACAAAATTAACCTTACATTATCTTCAATCCATCATTCGTTTTTTTTCATCGTCTCTGTCAAATTTCCACCGTCGAGATTTCGTCGTCTTCGATCTATCCAGTGGTTTCACATCCTCCTCGTCTTTCTTCACTCCCTCATATAATTTCAAAAGCGAAAGGATCTTCACATCTCTCATCCTAAAATGGTGTCGGTGTTCCTGTGATTGTATCACATCGCGGGAGATCTGACGGTGGGGAAACCAGAGATGGTCGTAGAACTCGAGACAGAGACGGTGAAATCCGCGATTCATGCTATCGAAGAGTCGACGGAGTGCGGGATCCCGGTTTGGAGGAAGAGATCGCCGGTTCCTCCTCGTGTGGTGGAGAACAGCGAGATGAGGCAGCAGAGCTATGTATATATGCCTCTTGTGTTTTTTTTGTTATTAGCTCTGTTTGTTATTCTCTGGATATCCGTATTGATCTCATCACCTATTAAAAGGACAAAGTTATCTCTTCCACCACCAAATCTTATGTTCGTGGATGGATCAGATGTAGAATGTATTGCAATTACAAGTTGTCTTCCGTACTTATTCAAGTAAGTATAGTCAGGTCTTCTCTGTTTTGCAAATATAATATCCATTATTCAGTTCTCAGTTGATTTCTTGGTTAAGTTACGTGCTCTGTGTTACCTCTGCATGTCCCAAGTTGTCACTTCTTTTATTTTCTTTGATATTTCTTCTTCCTGTATCATTTGCTTTTTCTCGCTTGAAAATTATCTAAAATCCTATAATAGAACATAAAACTAAAAACTACGTCTCTGACTTGCTGCTGCCATGTATACTCTACCCCTGATTTTATTAACTTTCTGCAACTAACTGCAGAGATATTGCCGTGGTTGGCTGGCGAGAAGGAAGTTTTATCTTCAGAAAGAAGCAACAATTTGCATTCAAAGTGCTATCCGAGAATTTGACTGCATTATGTCGTTTCATGGCTACAAGCATGCAGCCACAGAGCTTCAACGGCTCGTTAGATGACAAATTGTTCAAAGCAGGTTTCAAGGTGATTAAGCAGTTTCTCTAGTACCTTACTTTATGCTGATTACATAATAATTTTAAGCAGTTTCCAGATTGAATTTTCTCAGGAGCTTCTTATCTCAATTCAAAACTTGACGAAGTCGTTTCAAGACTTCCACAACACAGCGTTGAAATGACTTTGTTAGTTTGTTTCCAAACTCTGTTGTGCTTCTGGGTTTAGTTTTTGTATGAAGTGCATTGATCAGTGCACTCCCACAACTAGAACTTGTTAGGTTTTCTGTAATCAAACTACTGCTGCACCATTTCTTGTGTCTATTGTCACAGCCTCTTGATTCGTGTTATAAGAGTTTAATATTCTTCGTAGCACAATTAATAAGAATTAATAAATCTTTTTCAAGAGGTTATAAATCTTTTATAAGAGTTTATAAATCTTTACAAAACTTTAGAAGTAAATATTCATAAAGCTATTATAAGTGTCTATATTATAAATGTTTGTAAATTATTTATAAGAAATAAAAGATTATTTATAATAGTTTACAAAACAATTAATAAGACTTTATAATAGTTTATAAAATCAGTCTATAAGGCTTTCTAAATAAATTATTAAAGTATAATTCATTTATAAGAGTTTATAAAATCAGTCTATCCCCTAGACTATATTTGAAAAGTGATTTTACCACATGTCTTCTCTACAATCATTCTCACAAAATAATATGACATGTCTACTAAAATTGATGATATGTCTTATAGATTAATATGACATGGACAATTATATATAATGTTAATTTATATTTTGGTAAACTTTTTAAAATATGGTAATAACTCATATACTACATTTATTTTTGATTTATATTTTTGGACTTTTTAAAAATATGGTAATAACTCATAAATCATCATTAAAATAAGTATATTCAATTATGGCTTTTCAAATTTCGAAATATCATTTAAATTAAAAATATTTCAAAAATATATACATATTTTAGAAAATTATAAAAATTAAATCATAAAATCAAATTAAATCGTAAAATTATTAGTTTCTTATATATATATCTACAGATTTTATAAATATTGTTTAATTTTAGTTTTTGACCATTATGAAATTTTACATATTTATTTAATATATTTAATTAAAATAAATAGATAGAAAAATCTACCTAAGATTATAATTTTAAGTATATACATGCACATTCTTAAATATTATTCAAAATAAACAACTTTTTTTATCTTAATTTTAATGTTCAGTTAAATCAAATTTATATTAAAATATTGATAAGAAAAAGAAAAATTTATAATATTAATAAAAAATAAATATAATTTATATTTATCTGTTAAAAAATATTTTAAAATTTGTTTACTGCACATGGTGCAGGAAAACACCTAGTAAGGCTTTGTAAGGATTACAAATAATTTATAAATGTTTATAAATCATTTTTAAAGATTTAGAAATCATTTATAAACCTTTATCAATATTTAATATATATTCGTCACAACTTACATAACTCTAGAACATTCTTTTCAAGCAAGGTGATGACTTTGTCTTCTAATTTTACAATAATTTCCAATCTATTTTCTTTTTACAACTGTACATAATTTTGGATTATTTCTTCCTGGTCAGATTAGTAGACTCTCTAATACAGAAGCTTTGATTTTTGGTTAGCAGTCAACAGGACAGTCTGTTTCTTCAAATACTGAAGATTTTTCTTACAAAGCAATTATAAGAAACACTCAACACAAATACTTCTGTTAACTTGAACCATTGAGTTTGGCTTCGCAAGGATCCATATCTTACAATGCTCTTTTCATGTTTCCTGGCAAGAACCACTAGATTCCCTTTCTCTGAAACTGGTTCTTTTTCTTCAGGGATATCAGCCTCTGCAATGAATGGAGCCTTTTATTAATCAGGTCTGATGATACAAAACTCTTTGTAGCATGGTTTTCTGCTTCAATGTATCCGGTTCTCTCTTTTCTAAGTGATAGCTCACAAAATATATATGTGTTTAATTGGAATCTTTTTTGCAGATGTTGGCTGAAGAACACTGGTGTAGTGATTGTGCTAAATGAGTAGGGAAGCCCCCTGGAAATCAACAAAGATGAAGAACAATTTGATTATTAACAAACTGAAACAAGATCCATAAAGAGGAATAAGGAAGAAAGGAAGCATATAACAGAAGAACAAGGCAAATAGATAAAAGAGGAGAAGAACGAGACTTGGAGTGGGAAGCTCCAGCGAAAGGAAGCTTCCACCATCTCCTACACGCCGTATTGAACCTGCTTGCCTTCTCGCCATTATTAAGATATCCCAGCAAAGCTATTCAATCTACAAAACACTAAATTAGATTCGTTTTGAGACTGAGAAATAACAGAAAACAAATAATCTAAGCTAATTAGTGATGGCGTAAGAGATGGCTAAAGCAGTGCAGACACCATTGCCAGAACCAGACATATCCTCTCCAAGTAATAGCTTCGAAAACCTTTCCTTCATCATCTCAATCTCTGCATTAGTCAAAACAACAAGAAGAAGAAACAGCATTAAAATACAAAACATCTCAATCTCTGCATTAGTCAAAGCTGCGAACTTTAATTCTGAAAGTGTCAGTGAAGAATAAAAGCGAATACTTGGTGGACGAACCTGAGACTGTCGATGGTTCCAAAGAGTCGGGGAGAATCTTCTTCTTATCTCCGTCGACATTCTTCACCGACCAACGAGACGACACCGAGGAATGCGTGAAATCCTTCGTACTGCTAGGGCTTTGCTCCTCCTCTTGTCTGGTCGCTTCCGAAATCAGAAAATCTGAGCAGCAGCAGCTGCTTTCTCTTCCCTTCTCTCCCACTTGTCGCATCTCTATTCTCAACTTCTCCGGCAAAGAACCCATTATTACTACTCCGGTCTCTCTCTTCAACACAGTCTCCGATTTCTTAAGAAAAAAAGAAGTTGCTCGAAGATGTGAAATCAAACGCTCAAAGGAGGAGCCTCACTCTCACTCTCACTGTGGATATTCTCGTGAGAGTGACAAGATGCAGATTCAAATTCTAAATTGAATTTGAAGCGTACTTTGTGATCTCACAGTCACATATGGGAGAAGATATTTCCAGTCACAGATGGGAGAAGATATTTCCGGCGAGAGAAACATGTGGTGGAGGGAGAAGGAGACTAATTTAGGTTTAATTATTTAAGGGTACAACAGTAATTTGAATCATTAAAAATATGGTGGTATAGTTGGTTAGTGTATAATTGAAAGTGGTACTATGAAAGTGGTATTAGTGGCAATTCCCCATTATATTCATCTTCAAAAGAAATATAAATCTTAAATATTTATTTTGTATTTTTCAAGTAAAGGAAAAAAAAACATATACCCCGAAGATTTTTAATGTCTACAGAAATATACAACTTGTATTTGTATATCAAAATAATAAGTATAGTTTCTAATTTTCTCAAAAAATAGTATATAAAATAGAAATACTATAAAAATAGTTATGAATATGTTTAATAGAAATGGGCTTTCGTACATATATGTTGGGCCACAGAAATTTTTGTAGAGAAGAAGTAAAAACCCAATTAGAAATTTCCCGCTAGATTTGCGAAAATCCCGAGAGACCCGAAATGTCATCGTCGCAGCGAAATTAGGGTTTGATATATACATACACTCTCTTTTCTTTTTTCTTTCGATCGAAGCAGAAATGGGTATTCAAGGGCTTTTGCCATTGCTGAAATCGATTATGGTTCCGATACATATCCACGACCTCGAGGGTTGTACAGTCGCCGTCGATACGTATTCATGGCTACACAAAGGCGCTCTCTCTTGCAGCCGCGACCTCTGCAAGGGTTTACCCACCACCAGGTTCGTTCCTCCTCTCTCGCATTCCAGATTCAGATCCATTTGATTTTAATTTCCCATTTTCCCCCCAAATTTTAGAAATTAGAATCAACAAACCATTAGAATCAATATCTTGTTTTTTTTCTTTTCTAACTGGTGTCTGTCTGATCTTTCAGGCATATTCAATACTGTATGCATAGAGTGAATTTACTCCGCCATCATGGAGTGAAGCCTCTTCTTGTCTTCGATGGAGGTCCGCTTCCTATGAAACTTGAACAAGAGAACAAACGTGCTAGGTTGGGTATCCTAACTCTCTAGCTAATTACTTTAACAGCAGTTTGTTTGTTTGTTACATACTAAGTAGTCACTCACTCTTCTTTTCTGTAACAAACCAAGTTCAGGTCCAGAAAGGAAAATCTTGCACGTGCACTTGAGCATGAAGCTAACGGAAACTCCTCCGCTGCTTATGAGTCCTATCAAAAGGCTGTTGACATTTCACCTTCTATTGCACATGACTTGATACAGGTACCACTAGTTTCTCCAAGTTTAACACATTTTTCTTTCTTTCAACTGAAGTTATTTTACAATGGAATGGAAGGTTCTGAGGCAGGAGAATGTCGACTACGTTGTTGCTCCTTACGAGGCTGATGCCCAGATGACATTTTTGGCTATTACTAACCAAGTTGATGCCATTATCACTGAGGATTCTGATCTTATTCCTTTTGGCTGCCCTAGAGTAAGTTTTCTGTTTACAAATATTCGCCAGAATCATTTGCACTTCCTAAGTAGATATTGTCAAACTCCTTATCCATTGCTGCTTTTTTTTTTTGATGTCGCAGATCATCTTTAAAATGGACAAGTTTGGTCACGGTGTTGAGTTTCAAGCCTCCAACCTGCCAAAAAATAAAGAGCTCAGCCTTTCTGGATTTTCAAGCCAGATGCTTCTTGAGATGTGCATATTGAGTGGATGTGATTATTTGCAGTCACTTCCAGGAATGGGACTCAAAAGAGCTCATACGCTCATTACAAAGTTCAAAACTTATGACAGGGTACACATTCCTTTCTCTCTTGATTTTTTTTTTTTATCTTACGACAAGGATTTGGTAAAGCAACAGTATGATTAGTTCAGATTCAGACACTTTACCACAAATTGTTACAATACTAGATTTAGATTTCTGGTTACAATCCTGTAGACATAGTCTTAGATAAATTATGTGGGGTTGGTTTGTTTATAGGTAATCAAGCACTTAAAGTACAGCACAGTTTCAGTTCCTTCTCTATATGAAGAGTCATTCAAGAAAGCTATGCTGACCTTCAAGCATCAACGGGTCTATGACCCCAAATCTGAAGATGTTGTACACTTGTGTGACATTTCTGAAGACATTGGCGAAGATTCAGACTTTGTAGGCCCATATCCTTTTGAGACAAGTCTTTTGATTTTAGGCCTTAATTTATCAAGACTGATTAATGAACACATTTTAGTTGATTGATTCCTTAACTTCGTTCACATCCATGCCACAACATATCGCTAAGGGTATAGCTCTGGGCCAGCTTGATCCATTCACTCAGTTGCCTTTCCAGGTACAATATGCTGACTTCTCTATATTTTCTTATCTCTACTTGCGATTGCTTACTTGTTCTCTTAAATGATTAGGCTGAGGGTGTCACTCCTAAGTTGGCTGCTGATGCTATTTCCCGCCCCAGAAGTTTCAAACCTGAAAATCTGAAGAAAAAGCTTGAGTTGCCTGTCCAGAAAAACCTTCTCACCAAATATTTCTGTATCCTTCAACGTTACAACCCTTCTCATTTTTTTAAACAGCTAATTACACTTGGTATCACTGGTGTTGAGTAAAGAGTCTAATTAGCTGTTGATAATGGGAAAGTTTGATCTGGACTATTTGTTCTTCACTTAACATCTTGAAGGCTTTGCCACACTTGAGGCAAAAAGAAAATTCAAGGCTCCGAGGATATCACCATTGTCTCTGACCCCAACAGAGGAGTCTCCAAGCACTCCTGAAGATAATTCAACAGATGTGGATGCTCCTTCGAGTCAGACAACAAATGAATCCCCGGTTTACAGCTTGGTAAGAAACTAAAAGAACCAAATGAATCGTTGAACAAGAAAGCTCTAATCTCTTTGTCTCTGTAGGGTGAGAATACTGGCAAAGTTGCAGAGAAAAGAGAGTCACCTGACTATGGTACAGTTCTCTTTAAACACATCATTACTTTAAACTTTGAATCCTGACTAATCTGTTACTTGTCACAATCTTATAGATGCAGTGGAAAGGAATCACAAGGACCTTGAACAGAAAGTGGAGTGGCCGAAGACGAAGACGGATGGTTTGAAGGTTGTTGTAAGAAGCAAGTATTTCAAGCAGAAGCAGGATCACAAAAGTCTTAAACAATCTATCCCATGTCTCAATGATTGCTCTATGATCAGTCAGAGAAAGACTGTTAATTCTGAGATAAACAAGTCAAGCGAAGAGAGTGAAGACAGAGCTTTAGCAACAATTTCACGTGAGCGTATCTACAACGATCAAGAAGCGAGTGTATCTACCGTGAACGAGGTGGCTGAGAGAAGAACAATGATCCATCAGATCGACAACGAAGAACAGAGCCCATCTGTTGAGATCCTTTCCACCTTTAGTACTCCGGAGAATGTTACACCTCTCAACTCCATTGGTACTAATAGTTTTTGTGGAGCTGCAACAGGGAAAAGGAAGCTTGAGCCAGATGAATACCTTCATAAGGTTAGATACTATAGTTCAATCACGCCACGTACGTTAATTGTTTTGTCGCTTAGGTTATCATATCATAATTCAAGCCATTTATTAACTTTTATTACGATTTCAGGAAAATATGAACTCCAAGCACATGCGCATAGACGAAACTGATCCTAGTAATGCAGAAACATCATTTGAAAACAACGATGTTGAGAAGTTCGGATCCAACATATCACACATAGGGCAGTACTCGGCAATAGCAGAGAAATCGGTGGAAAGATTTGTCTCAGCTATATCATCTTTTAGATATTCTGGTCCTGGCTCTCGTGCTAGTGGTCTGCGTGCACCTCTCAAAGATATCCGCAACACTTGTCCGTCCAAAGGGTGAACATCTTGACATTTCAAATTTTACTATCTTCAATAGTTTATGGTGACTCTCTGCAACAATCTCACTGGAGATTTGTTTGTTTTCTGTTTATTTTGTCAAAAAAGGTTATCTCCTAAACTGGACTTCAGCAAGTTTGGTTATTCATCAAGCAGCGCAACAAAGTCAAGGCGATTGTGAGCTCAGTTTTGTAAGTTAACCACCTCGCTTGACCAAAATGTATGTGAGAGATTTTACCAGAAGCAGAGGCTTTGGCTGCGGAAAAACAACTTCTTGGTCGCATTACATTGTTGTTGTTTTGGTGAATGTATTGTGTATCTCATAGCTTTTTCACTGTGCACAACATTCTTGTTGATAGATTCTTTACCCAACAAATTGATTCATAAACAACTTTCAAACCTGTCATCTCTTGGAAATTAGTTCTTTTCATTTATATTTTGAGAGACTGCAAATGTATTATTTTCACAGCTGAAAGTTGCAGAGACCAAAAAGCAATGATCTGCAATAAATGTACACTTTGAGCCAAAACCTTGCAAGAGAGTTATTGAGAAAAAGACAAGCTCAGTTGCTGTATCAATGATTTGAGACTGTTTGTTTGCACACGTAAGGGGAAGAGTTGTGGATAGAAAGGTATGAACGTAAATGCAATGAAACATATCATATGCGCCAGGCCAATCAGTTTCTGACACTTTTGATCATCTCATTTGAAGTTTCTGCTAATTCTCACAGACGTGGTCCCAGTTGTACTTCCCGTCATCTCACTTATTTCTGTCTTTTTTATCCTTTTACAAGTAGAAAAAGATGTTTGTTCATGTTTTAACCTAACTTATTGATCAAAAGTCCATAATGTTGTTAAATAGTCAAATACAAAGTAGAAAAATGATCTTTTTACCCGCTTTAGTCTTTGCTGGCGTATTGTGTAAAACTTACGGGTTTTTTTTTTGTTAAATTGTAAATGTCATTGCTAAAATGGAAGTTTCGGTTACAAATGAATAAATTAAAACAACAGTCTGCTTTTCAATTATTTTGAAATTTAGAGGCTGTAAAAAGTTTAAAAAACTTGGAAGACAATGATGAATTTGAAGTTAATAAGACAATCTAGGATAAGAGACAATTCTTACTCTACTGGACTAACCAAAAACAAGAAGCTTGAAGTGATCAAGTTCAACCGAGCACTCACCGAAGTGGTTTTAAGAACGTTTGATAGAGGCGGCTGGCTCCCTGAGAGCCGCTTTAGTTTGTACAATTTCAAGTTTATTAGTATCAATATTATCGCAGATAACAACAAAACCCGCTTTAGTTTGTTTGTTCATCCTACAAAAGGTTAAAGCTATAAGGATTAAAACTTACCTTAATTTGTAAAGAAATAACTGTGAAACAGCTCACCGTTACGTCTAGTTATGCTTAATCAATGTATTTTAAGTTGTTTGGTTATATCTGAAAGTGGGTTTATGAAAAGCGAAGTACTACGATTAACACAGACACCTAATGCCAAAAAATACACCATTTTAATCAAAGGCTAGCAAAACATCTTCACGCTTTTGAAACACATAAGAGACCCCGTCGTTTAAACTAGTATCTTGATAATAGTTCATGACGATAACTTTTCATATACCACAGCAACAAAACCAAAGAAATTAGAGTATGTTGTATGCATGATGCATATATATTGAGAGTTAAAGAAACCTTCTGGTCTTTTCTTCTTTGAGTATTGACAGACAAGAGGAACTTTGTGCAATTAGATTTAGAGTGTGACTTATTATTTCCTTGTCGGGTTTATAAAAAAAACTAGTACTGAACAGGCATGGGTGGTGGAAACAAAATTTGACCGTCAGAAAAAGTTGCCTAATCTTAGACACGCGGATGCTAGATTTGAATTTTATAGTCTGTTCAAGTATAAAACATGTTTTATAAATCGCAACCCAAATGTGAAAAACAAGCTTAAAAGTTAAAATATAATAATATTGTACATTAAAGAATGTAGTCAGTAAAAAGAGAGAAACGGATAAGAACTACTTGGCTAGATGCATGTGCCGTCGGCTTATAATCATGTCAACTTTAGTACATCCACGAGGCCCTCAAATTCCAAAGGGATGGCTACTGAATGAAATTTATGATTATGCCATTTATGATTATGCCAAGGTCTTCATCATTAATCTCCATATGCTATTAATAAATAAAACGGTTTGAATAATTTATTTCCATCATATTTTATATTTGGGATAAGAAAAAGAATATTCGGAATTATTCTCTTTTTATTTTGCGTGCTGTCAAGGGTTTATTTTAAATGTAGGAGAATTAGTCTGATTTTTTTCTTTCGAGAATTTGTCTGATATAAGCAGATAGAACTAGGTAATTTACTTGACCATGTCATTTATTTCTGTTAAACTTTGATCATCTTATACTAAAAAGAAAAACTTTGACCATCACATTTTGCTTACAAATACGTGTAGTTAGTAGTTAGTAGTAATCTGTTAAATAAAAATGCTAAACGTTTTACTTCAAAAAATGCTAAAACGTTTTACAGTTATAGGAATCTGTTAAATAAAAACACAAAATAATGAATTTACGTTTGAAAACAAAATAATGCATTTGGCTGTTATAATACGATAAAAATAAAAATAATGCATTTGATCGCGTTGATGTCACCGCCAAGAATGTGACCTACTCTCGATCAATTAGGACAGAACAGCTGGTTCTGTTCGTCTTTTGTCCTAATCTTCATTGTAATATATATATATATATACATATTTCTGCAGAGAGCTTCGTAATACATTTGTGAATTTTATTTATATAAATCAAATCCGATTTCATCAGCCTAAACGAATAGTTGATGAACACTGGATTTCAAACTTTGCAAAGAACAAATTAAATCATCTTAATCATAAGTAACCTGAAACTGATCCCGATAAATAATTCTGGAAACTTTTTTAGTATTACACTAGATTAATGCCTGCGCTACGTTGCGGGTTGTTTTTACTAAATTTTATGTTGTTAATTTAATATATGTATAAGATTTCTCAATTTATAAAAATAACAAATATTATTCTGTAAAAGTTGTAGTATATATATTTTAAAATATAATATTTTAGATCAATATATATATATATATATATTATGAATCTCTTAACCATAAATACTTTTACATTTTGAAAAAAATAGTTTACGAAATTGTGATTAAATACATATTTGTCAACAAAGTAATTCATATTTTTAACAATGTTAAGAGTAAATGGATCTATACTTAGGAGTTATCCATGTTTAGAAAAGCAATACATCCCTAATTTGGTTTAGTTTTATTTTTCATGTAGTTCAAAAACAGTGATTCTCGTTTTAGCTATTTACTCTATAATGGGAAAGTTTTATAGAAGGTGTATATAATGTAATTAATTGTTATGTTCTTATGAGCATACATTTTGGTTAGCCATATACTAAGAGATAAAGATGATGTCCTAAAAGAAAACTATAAAAAACGAACGAAAAAGATGAATTTGGATATAAATATTTATAAAAGTATACATCAGAAAATAATTGTATTTGTTGGATGATGTATATTAGTTTTTTCTTTGCTTTAATGTATATTAGTTTTGTTTTTTTGAAAAAAAAGTATATCAGTTTTGTTACAAATTGATTTTCTTTTAGTTACATATAACTCTTCCCATAGCAGTCTATTTGAAATAAGCATGTCATGCCTTTCATGAACACTCAAAATTACTCCAAATTCATTATCAAGACAGTGATATATGATTTCTCATGGTTTTATAAGAAAGCATAATTTGTTGAGTGAGGTAAATCAGTTCAATGAGTTTGATGTTGATGGTGTAAATCTTTTAAGTTAATTTTTTTAAGAAAAAAAATCTTTTGAGTCGATACTTAAAAACTCTTTTTGTGCATTAAGGTGTTGTAGTAGTTTCTTACTCTAGCTCACATCACCTTGAAATTTCTTTAGAACCTAAAACACCAAAATCCATCATGCATTGTTTTAGATTGTCTTCGAAGAAGGTTGATGTAAAAGAGTTGTGGCTAAATAATTTATACGTGCAGCATTCATATTCTTTTTTCTTGTATGAGATATGTATATTCACCAAACATCAAAAATAGATGTTTCTAAACAAAGAATGTCAGATCATGAAAACAATTTAATTTGTTGCTTCTAAGAACAACTGATCTCCCCAGACTAAACGCGTTCGTAAATATTTTAAACAAACATTTTTACAAACCAAGAAAAAGAGAGAAGAACCCGCAAACTGATAGACAATGGGAGAGCAGGATATAAAAACACAAGCAAATACTTTTTTCTTATACAATAGTGATAAATATTACTAAATCTTGAAGATGAAGTTGGAAGGATGGAATATCATAGGTTTTTTGCTTTGAAATTTTACAAAGTATTTTTTTCCGTAGAATTGTTTTGTCTATGTGTCTACACCAAATACTGAATTGTATAAATGAAATCTTTTGATTGGCTTTAAAAGTTTTTTTCATTTAGTGAAATGTCGTTTTTATAAAGCTCGAAAATGCTTAGGTGTCAACTTCTTGAGAAATACTTGTGTTATTATTGTGTTGATTTGAGAACAATCAAATTAAGAATTTAAATAATTATACAAGGAATTAAATGTTCTTTTTTTGACATTTTCCTTTTGAATTTCAATAGTCGTTAAGCTAACAAGAGACGAAAATTCTCTTATGCAATAATCACCAAGAGTCAAGAGATCACCTCTTTTTTCTCTGCTCGTTTTCAAGCACAATCTGGACGGCTGTGGCGACTAGATGCGGTATCGCGCCTAACTGTGACTGGAACATGTCTTTGTGGGACCTCCAAAGTCTCTCTGTTCCTAGACCGAATCGCAGAATTAGCTACTTAGCTTGGCAGTGTGTGATTTATTATCTCTGGAATGAAAGAAATGGCAGACTTCACCGCAATCACTTCCGCTCCACGGATGCAGTACTGCGCCTGATTGATTCAACCATCAGCAATAGAATTTCCTTTACCAGGTTACAATCGCCGAGGGCCTCCTCTGTGCTGTACACCATTTGGCAATTAAACCCCTACTGAGTAATGAAGTTCTGTGTAACGCCTCCTCTTCTTTCACTTGAGCTTCGTCTCGTTATCCCTTCTCGATGGTAAAAGGGATTAATCAATTTGCATGTCTCGTAATTTTCTGGTTCAACCAGATTTTTTGGGTTGATGATCATTATGTAACTGGGCTGTGGTCCAAAATGAACTGCCCATTGGGCTGTACTGTTTTATTTCTTTAATTTTAATAGAAGGCCTTTTCTCAAAAAAAAAAAAACAAGAGACGAAAATTTGATAAAATCCTCCTATTAACGATTTTTTTTTTTGTTTGGGCTACCCGGTTAACGACTTTAACCCTCCAGAAATCCGGTTAACCTGAGAACCGAATTACGAACCCGGCTAAGATCCCGTCCTTTGAGAGTCCTTCCGTTACCTGTACAAACGGAAAACGCCATTTGACAACCTTCCATCCTCCGTCCGACAATCAAATGCGGCGGAACCATGTTCCTTCCTCCGTCATCGGAATATTCCTCTTCATCCGTGTACCTTCGCATCACATTACCCGGTATATTCACTGGTAGAGAAGTCGAGAATGCCGCTGGTGAAGGTAACGGCGTCGTTTTGCTCCGCCTCGGTTTATTTTTGGAGTTTTCTCGGAAACCAACAGGACGGTTTTCTTTCTCGTTCATGTCGTCACGCCGGCGAGTCGGAAAGGAACTGTCGGAGAAAATGATATCGGATTCGTCGAATTCTTCCGACATTTCAAGAAAGACAAGGGGTTTTAAGTTGTGTAATGAGAAACTTAATAAATATTTTAGTTTTGTTTGGAAAGCTGAGATGAGATTAGATTAGAGAACAGTAAGAAGAAGAAGGGTTTATATAGAGGAAAGAAGAAGAGAGGAGACGTAGTGAGTACTCAAGTTTGCTTGTGTCTTGATGTGATGATGTCATCATAATGGCATTGAGTGCGGACCCCGCTTTACTTTCTATATATATATACTATATGTATATGTTTTGACACTTCGATAGAAAATACTTTTTTCTTTTGTTTTAATCTTTTTTTTTTTAATCTTCATTGGACTGAATCCTTCTTCTTCCTAATTTTCCTAAAGTATTACATTTGACAAAACTTTTCCAATGTTGATTTGAGACTCTTGTGTGATTTGAGACTTTTGTCTTGTGGTCATTGGATACTTGGTTGTTGATCATGTAATCAAATATGTTTTATTTTATTCTCAGTAGACAAACTAAACGTTTCTCTCTAAGGATTTTCAATATATATTAAATTTTTTTTTTTGTTTGGATTTTCAGTATTTTAAAACATTGTATTGGTTTTAACAACTTTTTAGAAAAAAAAATATTTAAAATTTCGTTAGGAATGGAAAGAGTACCTTTTTATTTTCATGAGGGTAGGTTCAAGACTTTTGAAATATGTTAATTGATTTGGGATTTTACCTATATAACTAACTTCTGTTATCGTGTTATGTACCAGATTGTGATCGACATAACTAGACCGATTAGGATCGTACCGACCGCAGGAGATAATACTTATCGACTGTTGTATTTATCCACTTAAGATAAACACGACCTGATGTATATATATATATGTAAGACCCTTGGTCAAGATTAATAACAAAAAAACATGTTTCCCCACTTAGTTTCATAACACGTTATCAGCACGAGACTCTAAAATTCCGAGCTACCTCAAAAACCTTGATTGACGGCACCACTTCAAACAGCTCATTCTCTCAAACCGTACAGATCCAGACGACGATTAATATATCAAATTAAAGATCTTGACAAGACGAATCCAACGCTGTCGGTCTCGCCTCTATCTGATTCCGGACGCGTCCTCACGCTCTATTCTAAGACACGCCGTCAAGTGACCTAAAACCCTGAAATTCTAAAACTCATCTGACGACTTCAAACTGTTCTTTCTCTCAAACCGTAAGGATCCAGACGACGTGTAATATATCAAATTGAAGCTCTTGACGTGAAGAATCCATCGCCGCAAACCTCGTATCAATCCGATCTCAAACGCATGCTCAAGCTCCGTTATAACCGGCGCCGTCAACTGCCATAAAACCCTAATCTCTTCTTTTGGTTTTACAATTTGTGTTTGATCATTGTTCTAACTTGTTTTTGACTCTTGTGTTTAAAGTATAACCAAGATCAAATCTTTGATTCATAAATTCCATTCAACCCAATTGGAGGTTAAGAAGAGGCGACCAACTCCTGATCCGTTCCGGTCATGCAGTTCGCGACCTGACTCGTTCCTGCTCTCGGTGGTCCGGTTCTACAAACATTAAAGTTTAGGTAATTAAAATTCTGAAACCTAAAAGAGAACCCATACTGAATTTGATTGATTGATAAAAGTGTAAGACCACTAAAATTTGCAAAATCCCAAATCTTAAGATAATAGATCCCAAAATCCTTTGAGTATGTTGGAGCTTTTAAGTTCAACAGGGATTGTTTCTAACAATTAAACTCGAAACCCTAATGGTTTGAAACCTCACAGCCTGATCTATTGATCTATAAAGTAACTAAAACCCTAAATATGACCTATTATGTATTATGGTCTAAAAATTAATTAAAATTCATGATAATCTCCTAAAAATCCCCAAAGTTAGTTTTCCATCATCAGAATCCAACCCATTGGTCTGGAACTATGTGGAAAACGATTTTTTGGTTTCTGGTCAGAAATTGACCTCTTCAAATAAATTCCGAAATTAATTAAAATTCACCATGATAAATCCTAACTAAGAAACTGATAGGATCCTAGGGATCGATCTGAAGCCAAGGTAGCCACGCAACCCACACAAAGGGTGATCTTAGAGTTAATGGAAGATGAAGTCGATGGCTGAGTGATGATCGTGTACGGTACTAGGACAGAACAAGGAGATGGCGTGATGATGATGATAGAGATGAAGTATGGAGTCGTCTCTCAAGTGATATGGGATTCAGTTGAGATGGTTAGAAGTTTCTCTTAGAATCAAACGAGATTATAAGAGGAACAGATTCAAACTTGTAGAATCAAAAGGGTGATTTCTTGCTCAGAAATACTCAGATAGGTTTTTACTAAAAGTCTGCGTGTCTTCAAATCAGATAGGTCACGCCATATTTAAAAGAGATACAAGGGTTTTTCGCCATCCCAAACAGCAAGGCGTTTTTAAACAAAACAACAAATCTTTTAAAACTAAAAACAACTAGGCGTCTAGAATAGAATAAGGATGAGACGCCATTTATTCCAAATGATAATACTTTGTAACCTGATGTAGTGATGACTCTGCCTCATTAAAAACCTTGATGAGGAACCTCCTACCTTCCAAATCATCACCAAGGAAAAGAGTACAGAAACCACCACTTAGTTACTTAGTGATTACAACCTGGTTCTTCACATATGAGAGTAGTTATGTTGAATATCTCTGCTTCAGCTCCTTCTGGATTGATATCTTTCATGGTTATGAGTGCATGAGCTTCCTTAGCTAACTCTATAGCTCTGGAACGTGTGATTCTTCCCTCGAGCTCTGGTTCATCTTCCTCAAGGCTAGTCACGATCACATCATCCTCCCCCTCTTGAAAAGGATTTGTCCTCAAATCTGAATCTGCAACAAAAGAAAACAAATCAGAAACACTGAAAGTATCAGAGATATCGTACTTCCCTTGAAGGTCAATTCGGTAGGCGTTGTTGTTGATCCTCTTGACTACTCGAAACGGTCCATCTACTCGTGGCATCAGCTTGTTCCTTCTCTCAGCTGGAAACCTATCCTTCCTTAGATAAATCCACACCAGGTCGCCTTCTTCAAATATCATCTCCTTACGTCCTTTGTTAGCATGCTTTTCATACTGCTTAGTCTTCTTCTCTATATTCTCCTTAGCCTTCTCATGTATCTTCAATATCTGTTCTGCCTTTTTTTTTCCATCCAAACTATACCTCTCTTTTAAAGGCAACGAGATCAAGTCTAATGGAGAACAAGGGTTAAAACCATAAACTATTTCGAAAGGAGAAAACAGAGTAGAAGAGTGCTTAGCGTGGTTGTAGGCGAATTCAACATGTGGTAGACATTCTTCCCATGACTTGAGGTTACTTTTCACCATTGCTCGCAGCAGTGTAGATAGGGATCGATTCACTACTTCTGTTTGTCCATCAGTTTGTGGATGACACGTAGTTGAGAAAGAAAGCTTTGTTCCCAACTTTGCCCACAACGTACGCCAAAAATGGCTCAGGAATTTTGTGTCACGATCTGAGACTATGACCTGAGGCATGCCGTGTAGCCTCACTACCTCTCGGAAGAACAAATTAGCCACGCTAACAGCATCATCGGTTTTGTGGCAAGCTATGAAGTGAGCCATCTTGCTAAACCTGTCCACAACCACAAAAACCGAATCTCTACCATTCCTGGTTCGAGGTAAGCCTATCACAAAATCCATAGAGATATCTGTCCAAGGATGAGATGGTATAGGTAAAGGAGTGTACAAACCGTGAGGTTGCACCTTACTCTTGGCCTGTTTACAGACAACACATCTTGAACAAACCTTTTCGACATCTTTCTTCATGTGTGGCCAGTAGAAGTGTCCCTGGAGGTCAAGCAAAGTTTTGGTGACTCCAAAGTGACCAGCAAGGCCGCCTGCATGAGCTTCTCGCACCAGTAAATCACGAAGAGAACCGCTGGGTATACACAACCGGTTACTAAAGAACAAGTACCCTTCCTGTCTATAATACTTCTCAAATGCAAATTTAGAACACTTCGCATAGAAATCAGAGAAATCTGAGTCGGATTCATATAATTCTTTGATATGCTCAAATCCAATTAGTTTAGATGTTAAAGTAGCAAGGAGAGAGTACCTTCGGGATAATGCATTTGCGACTACATTATCCTTACCTTTCTTATACTTAATAACATATGGGAAGGTCTCTATGAACTCTATCCATCGACCGTGTCTCTTGTTGAGCTTTTGTTGTCCCTTGAGATGCTTAAGTGATTCATGATCTGTATGTATCACAAACTCCTTGGGCCATAGATAATGCTGCCATGTCTGCAAGGCTCTCACTAATGCATACAGCTCCTTATCATAAGTTGGATAGTTCAGTGTGGATCCTCCCAGCTTTTCACTGAAGTAGGCTACTGGCCTTTTGTCTTGCATTAGTACAGCTCCGATTCCTACACCTGAAGCATCGCATTCAATTTCAAAAGTTTTTGAGAAATCAGGAAGAACTAAGAGAGGAGAATTGATAAGCTTCTCTTTTAAGGCTAAGAAAGCCTTTTCTTGATCGTCCCCCCCATTTAAATCCCACTTCCTTCTTGATAACTTCGGTTAATGGAGCTGCAATAGTGCTGAAATCTCTGACAAAACGCCGGTAGAAACCAGCTAGGCCATGGAAGCTTCAGACCTCTCCTACCGTCTGAGGGATCGGCCATTCTTTGATTGCCCTTATCTTCTCTTCATCTACCCTCACACCATCTGCACTTACTACAAAGCCTAGGAAAACTACCTCATTAGTGCAGAAGGAACACTTAGATATATTAGCGAAAAGAGATTGAGAGCGAAGAACATCAAGAACCAATCGGACATGATCAAGATGTTCTTCCAAACCTTTACTGTAGACAAGTATATCATCGAAATAAACAACCACAAAGACTCCGATGTATTGCCTCAACATGTGGTTCATTAGTCTCATGAATGTGCTTGGGGCGTTGGTAAGACCGAATGGCATGACTAACCACTCGTATAGCCCTTGCTTGGTCTTGAATGCAGTTTTCCACTCGTCTCCTTCCTTCATACGGATCTGATGGTAACCACTCTTCAAGTCTATCTTGGAAAAGATAGTTGAGCCGCATAACTCGTCTAACATGTCGTCTAGTCTCGGAATCGGGTGCCTATACTTGATGGTTATATTATTGATGGCACGACAGTCCACACACATCCTCCAAGAGCCATCTTTCTTTGGGACTAATAGGACTGGGACCGCACATGGGCTCATACTCTCACGGATATGACCCTTACTCATCAATTCCTCGACTTGTTTTTGTAGCTCCTTTGTTTCCACCGGGTTAGTTCGATAAGCAGGTCGGTTCGGTAAGGTAGCCCCTGGTACGAAGTCGATCTGATGTTCTATTCCGTGTATGGGTGGTAATCCTTGTGGAGTGTCCTCTGGGAATACATCACTATAGTCCTGCAAAATCTTAGTCATACCACTAGGAAGCTCCTGTGAAGGGTTAGTACTAACAAGGGATTCCTTGTATACAAACATCAATATAGTCGCATCAGAATTTAAGAGTTTAGAAACCTCACTATGGTTGATGTATAGATTGTTGGCGCCTGTCTTATCCCTTGCCTGATCATTTTTGAGATGGAGTTGATCTTGATATATCTCGCTAGGCGTTAGTGGAAGTAAAGTGACCCTGCGCCCCTTGTATTCAAATGAATGTTTGTTGGTGTAGCCGTCATGAATAACCTTGCGTTCTGATTGCCACGGCCGTCCCAACAACACATGGCTTGATCCCATAGGTAGTACGTCGCATAACACTTCATCCTCATACTTGCCGATGGTTAATGAAATCTTGACTTGGCGAGAAACGGTTAAAGCTCCACTCTCATTCAACCATTGTAGCTTATACGGTCTAGGATGGGGTATGGTTTCAAGTTGCAGCTTCTGGACCATAATCTCACTCGCGGCATTGGTACAACTTCCACCGTCGATGATAAGGCTACAAACTTTACCTTTGACGAAACAACGAGTATGAAAGAGGTTTTCTCGTTGGCAGTTATCTTCAAGCTGATTTTGTACACTTAAAGTACGCCTGGTAACTAACATCTCTCCCACGGCTGCTGCCTCTTCTTCTTCTTCTTGGTCGGTTACATGGTCTTCTTCCTCTTGGGGAACGATCTCTCCTCCTTCTTGTAGTAAGTACAGCTTCCTGTTGGGACAATCACGAGAGTAATGCCCCATACCTTGGCATTTAAAGCACCGTGTGTTACTGAGGGAGTTGCTGACTTTTGGTTTCGATTCCGACTTCACTACTTCGGTGACGGTGGTGGAGGTGGGTTTATTGTCCTTGGGTTTAGCCACACTTGGCGTGAAACTAGGTCTGACCTGACGCCTCTTGATTTGAGATTCAATCAACTCTGCCTTATGTACCATGTCTTGTATGTCCAAATAGCTCTGGATCTCCACTTTGTCTTGGATTTCTCGGTTAAGACCTCCTAGAAAGCGAGACATGACCATTTCATCTCCCTCTCGCAAGTCCGCTCGTATGAGAAGGGTTTCTAGCTCCTGGTAGTAATCTCGAACGGATTTAGTCCCCTGCATAAGACGCCTAAGCTTGCTGAGAACTTCACGCTGATAATGAGCTGGTACGAACTTCCTCCTCATGTGCGTAACGAGTTGTTCCCAAGTGGTGATGGGAAGTTCCCTGAGACGGTTCCGGTTAAGTCCTAGTTGTTCCCACCATAGCAACGCGTAGTCATGGAACTCTGAAACCGCGATCTTCACCTTGTTGCACTCGTAAGTTCCTTGAACCAGAAAATTTGACTCCATCTTTCTTTCCCAGTCAAGATAGGTTTCAGGGTCATTGGAGCCGTGGAACGCATGATACTTAATCTTGAGGTGATTGATTTGTCGGCGAGCTGGATCAAACTCGCGTCCCCTTTCTCTTCTAATGGTACCCCTGTTGTGATCAGAAACATCATTGCCTTCATCCTCCTCCGAGTAATGGTGCAAGTGAACTTGATGACCAGCAAGCATAGTCTCTCTAGAGCGTTGTCGAGGAGCTCTAGGTTGCTGCGTCCGTATTTCTTCACGGTGAGGGAGTGAGGGAGACCTATGGCGGTTAAAGATGGTTTCCCTCCCACCAACGCGTGTACGAGTTCCAGCATGAGGGTTATGCTGACGTTTAGTCTCCGGTTTGGACGTCGTACCCGCAAGGTCTTTTCCTTTAAGGATACACCTAGCTTCTGATAGTGTAGGTGTATGAGAAACGTCACTATCCGTGGAGTGATCTTCAGGTACAATCACTTTCAGCTTCTGCTCCAATTGCGTTTGTAATGACTCTACTTGTTCTTGGAATTGTTGTGACAGCGTGGTAGCAAGGGATTGATTAGCCTCGTTGATTTGTTGAGTCATGAGTCGAGTCATGGCTTCCATCACCTCAGCTGATAATTCCATGATACCTGAAAGTTGTTCACGAACAAACTGAAATAACTCTTTTTTTTTTTTTTTTGCAAAGTTGCTAACCTAATTGAATTAAACCCTAATTACTAACGATCTAATGAACAAGCAATCACTCTAATGGACGATAAACAGGAAAACAAATTGTAAAAGCATAGGGATAGAGTTTTCGCTTAGCCTTTGGTTCAGAGTCGGCCCTGATACCACGTGATAGGATCCTAGGGATCGATCTGAAGCAAAGGTAGCCACGCAACCCACACAAAGGGTGATCTTAGAGTTAATGGAAGATGAAGTCGATGGCTGAGTGATGATCGTGTACGGTACTAGGACAGAACAAGGAGATGGTGTGATGATGATGATAGAGATGAAGTATGGAGTCGTCTCTCAAGTGATATGGGATTCAGTTGAGATGGTTAGAAGTTTCTCTTGGAATCAAACGAGATTATAAGAGGAACAGATTCAAACTTGTAGAATCAAAAGGGTGATTTCTTGCTCAGAAATACTCAGATAGGTTTTTACTAAAAGTCTGCGTGTCTTACAACAAGTCTTTTAAAGCTAAAAACAACTAGGCGTCTAGAATAGAATAAGGATGAGACGCCATTTATTCCAAATGATAATACTTTGTAACCTGATGTAGTGATGACTCTGCCTCATTAAAAACCTTGATGAGGAACCTCCTACCTTCCAAATCATCACCAAGGAAAAGAGTACAGAAACCACCACTTAGTTACTTAGTGATTACCACCTGGTTCTTCACATATGAGAGTAGTTATGTTGAATATCTCTGCTTCAGATCCTTCTGGATTGATATCTTTCATGGTTATGAGTGCATGAGCTTCCTTAGCTAACTCTCTAGCTCTGGAACGTGTGATTCTTCCCTCGAGCTCTGGTTCATCTTCCTCAAGGCTAGTCACGATCACATCAGAAACCCTATAAGTAGTTTCATCAAATTCATTTTTAATCACATAGTCATAGTGTAAATTTTTCATACCGAAAAAACTGCATAAAAGTGTGTGATTGTTTTGAAGTGTTTGAATCACCTAGAAACAATTGTTAGGATCTCATTCTGATTTTGGTTGAATCATTGGAGATTGCTAGAAAAATTTCGGATTTTTCTAGATTGCTAGATTGCAAATTTTACTTTTCTAGAAATTTCTGGTTTTGTGAAAATTGACTTTTTATGGTTTCTGATTAGTTTTAGAATAATGGAAGATTGCTAAAACTTGTTTATAACTATAATTGAATGTTTCCATATTGCTAGAATGCAAATATTAATTTAAAAACTTCCGTTTTTTTTGAGAAATTATCTTTTATAAGTTGCTGGAAATTTTTTATTTTTCTTTTGGAAGATTAGAAAATGTTATAATTGTTAAGATTGATCTGATTTTTTTTTTAAGTTATATAATGACTATTCAGATCAATGGTTTCGAAAATAATTATTAAAAAGTGAAACCCTATATTTTCGAAACCCTATTTTCTCTCTCTAGAATCCGATTACTTTAAAATCATCTAAAATCAATTATTTGATCTGATTTAATTTTTCTTAGCTCATCTTGATCATGTAGACAATGATTGCTAAGGTTGCATCATAAAACAATTTTTTTAAATTGATTGATCATATGATAAAATTGGATTGCATTGCATAAATTCAAAGGTTGAAAGAAACCAAAGCTGCATTGCTATATTGACTAAAAGAAATCGGATTGAATAATTTAGAGGTTGAAAGAAACCAAATCACATTGCATAAATAAAAGGTTGAAAGAAACCAAAATGCATTGTTTGAATCCGTTTATAAGTCAAATAATAACTCTAAAATCTATATTTTCAGATGTCGAAATTGGATTGTCCAGCCCTTAATCTCTCTGGAGATAATTATTTAAAATAGGCAATGAACACTGCAATTATCCTGAAGATAAGAGGACTTGACAGATGTATCATCAAAGGCGAGTATGCAACTGAAAACGAAAAATATGGGGCAGTAACAATTATTCGTCAACATCTCACTGAGGATCTCAGAGATCAGTATCTAAATATTGAGAACCCTCTAGACCTTTGGACAGAGTTAAAATCCAGATACACAATATTATTATTACCAAAGGCTAGGCATGAGTGGATAAATCTCAGATTCCGGGACTTTAAGTCCGTAGATAAATACAACTCAGCTATAATCAAAATCGTTTCTAGATTGAAACTATGTGGTGAAGAGGTAACAGAGGAATATTTACTGGATAAGACTCTCCTCACAGCTGATCCAAGGGATCTATTGTTACAATATACCTACAGAGAAAAAGGTTTCACCACTTATACGAATTTGATCTCGTATCTATTACAAGCTGAGAAGAATAATGAGATACTAAAGAAAACCAGTGAGATGAGACTTCCTGAAGCCAATAAGGCTGGAGAGAATAAGGATGAATCCAAAGAAGCCACGTCCAGAATAATAAAAGGAGTGGCCGACTTACACATTGCCTAAAGAATCCAGATTTCGACATTCTGATTTTATGTTTTGATTTGTTTGTCATTTACAATTTTTTTATATATAATAAGAGTTGTTTTAGTTTTATATTATCATGTTTGACTTGCTTGATAATTTCTTGATTGATAAATTACAAATAAAAATTTAAAAATGAGTATTAGTAATTAAAATCATCCGACCAAAGGCATTGCCTAAAAAGGGCATGAATTATTCACCCAAATAAAAGACCCATTTGAGTTATAAAATTTTGAAAATGAATGGTTTCCACATTGAACCAATGGGCAAAGGAAATAAAAAGTTCCTTCAAGATTATAAATAAAAATCGCCCAAGGCATAAAAATGGTCGAGACTGTACTCTCGACTGATCTAAATTATGCTAAAAGATCAGTATGATAAAGGCAAAAAGCCTAGGTAACCAGATAGGTTGACCTACGGAATTTTATACACTTTATGGCATGACTGGACTAGCCATCCAGATCTTTAAAATTGATGCAAAAGATTGATATCGAAAAGGCACAAAGAGTTATCCCATAGAATCTCACGTTGTGTAACATGTACACAAGGGAAACTCCATAGGCTATAATGTTCCAAGTATCTAAAAGATTTATAAGCATGTTCATGAGGGGGAGAAATGAGACTCCCGTGGTACATGAACAACACTACAAATCCGAGTGACATGGTTTATGACCATGGTAGAACTTGACCGAATTCTTTGTGATACAAAGATCACTAGCTAATGCTTGGGAACACATGGATTTACATGTAATAAAAATCTGCATCAGGCCATATAAAATGAGCATAGATATTCCCATCTAAGAATGATAAAGGGTCATGATCCAGACATAGACCATCCTAAGAGATTATGTATAGACCACCACAATAATATGTGCCGTCTAGGATGGAACCTCATAAGAAGATGAGATAAGATTGAGAATATATGTTGGATATGAGAATGCTTTCTCCCACGATTTTATAAGAAACCTTGAGCCAAATATGGGTGATCATATTAAGGCCAGGTTTACGGATTGCATGATTAAATCCGACTATCCAACATCAGGGGAGAAAGAAATAAGCTGGTACAAGTATAAAGAAATGGAATGGTATTAACCATCCTTGTCTTGGCAAGATCCTCGGACCAGAGAATATGATTTAAGACGTCCAAAGAAAGATCATACAAAGCTAGCTAAAAGAATGCCAGACAGATTAGACCCGAAAAGAAAAGAAAAAGAATGACTAAGTCATACCAGCTTAAGCACCACGAAATTAATGTCCTAGAAGAGACATAATCAAGTTGCTATAGAGTCTAAAGATAGACCAATATGTTTCATAAGATAAGGAACCTCGGAAATGAAAAGAAAGGTGCATAGAAATGACATATCTGAGGTTTAAGGGAAACCAGACCAGACATTGAGATAAGGCTGTGCAGCTAAACATCTAAAGTACCAGACCGTGTAGTTTGGGACGTCAAACTGCAAGGTAATGAAGGTTCTTAGTAAGAATGAAATCTCTAATCGATTAGTTCATGTCTGGAACACAATGGAACCATACATATAAAAGAGTGTCGACACATACACACGTAACACACATAAAAGATAAAGATGTATAAGGAAATAGCACTTGAGTTTAAAATATATAAGCGAGGATCAGAACCCACGTGAATACAAGAATGCATTCATAGATTAAAAGGTTGAAACCGTGGGGGTTTAAAAGAAAGATTCAAAGAATCTATAAAAGAGATGGGTGTATTGGCCATATATAGAAATACCATCTGATAAACCAGTGAAAATAGGTCCTGTGTGGGAAAGAAAAAGAAATCGTGAGACATGGACTAAGGTGTTCATATTCCTACTTAAAGCATTCAAAGAATTGCTTGATTACACAAGGATACACACAAAGACTAAGGAAAAGTTTATAAGGAGATGTACTCCTATGTGGTGGATGCTACTTATAAATTCGAAAATGATAAATATCTGGATATAAGTAAGAAAGAAATGTAGTAAGCAGCATGTTGATCACTGGATAAAGAAATGATAAAGTATAAAAAGATGAGAAAAGAAATTCTCATAGAATAGTTTTGTTCATAAACTATTCATGGACTGAAACAAGGCAGCTGCAAATGATAGACTAAGAAAATACTTGTACAATCAGTCCATAGATCCTTATCGAGGATATTATAATTCCTTGTGTTTATGTTTATACCAAACCAACCTAAAGAGAGGTACAATGGTTCAATGATTTCAATGATACAAGTTATCGATTGATTTTGGACAGAATATGATGGGACTAGAAACCTTAGCCATATATGAGTATATTGGCGTGTGATGACAAGGTCTATGACTTAACATGTATGTTTTCGAAAACATAGCATTGTCTACGACAAAATGAAAGAAATCATGAGACATCATCCAGAGATAGTGACCAGAAGAATGTCTGAGTCAATAATAAAATAAAAGTGTCAATGGTATGGCAAAGCCATGAGACTAGAGGAACCGTGGGACATGAGAGGACCTGCAAGAAAGATTTAATCGCAGGATAGAGGTACATCCAAGTACTGGTCGAGTACTATCCGAGTACTGATTGAGCATCATCAATCCGACCAGAACATGAAGACATTGTCGAGTGGTCAGCATCAAAGGAGCACGTCTTGACCATGTCGAAATGAAGTTCCAGAAGGCCGGCGAAATTACAAAATATTGCAAGAAGCTCATCGACCAGATAGGAATGCATCGTCCAAAGATCTACAGTGATGCATTCATCAGGGGGAGTTCATGTGTTGTACTCTTTTTCCTGTCCATGGTTTCCCATTTTGCCACATTGGTTTTGAGGTTTTCCAGGAGAGGTTTTAATGAGGCAACATTAAGCATGCAACGAACCAGTACCGGATGTGTCGATCAAGGGGGAGTGTTATGTACCAGATTGTGATCGACATAACCGGACCGACCAGGACCGTACCGACCGCAGGAGATAATGCTTATCGACTGTTGTACTTATCCACTTAGGATAAACACGACCTGATGTATATATATATGTAAGACCCCTGGTCGAGATTAATAACAAAAAAAAACACGTTTCCCCACTTAGTTTCATAACAGATAGATTTTTTTTTGACAACAGAACTATACAGAACTATACTGGTGAAGATGGTATCGTCACCTAAAGAATGACCAGCTTTCTCTACATATATAAAAGAGTTCATACGCAATAAGACTTTTTCCTTGATTTCTGCATCAGACATATTACAAGAACACAAAATACTATAGTGGATAAGCTTGTAAGTGGTGCAAGAAGTTCTCATTCAGCTATGTTTTATGTTGATTATACTTCAGTGATAGATTTATTTTAGAAAACAAATTTAATCTGTGATATATTTTAGATAAAATAAGGATGATTAGTACATATTAATTGCTGAAAATAATTGGAAAAAATGCCAAAACGGAACAAAAATTTGGCATGGTTGTCCGTTTGGTATAAAACAATTTTTGTCCATTTTGTCTCCTTTCTACCCTTTTCATTTCTAAAAATTAATGAAATAAATAATTTTATGAGTCGAAAAGTATATTAAAAATATAAAAAAATTAATGAAACATCCATATACACAAACACATATTTTTATTTTGTTGAAATCTTGATAAATAAAAATTTATATATTTCATTCTACTGAAAGTAGAATTCGTCTTCTATGGAAAATGAGTTAGTAGAAAACGAAATTCAAAATAAACAAATTCATTTACTTTTTTTGAACGAACAATCTACTATTAATTAAAATTCTAAATACGGAAAATGTGTATTCTACTAATTGTAAAGAAAACTACTTTTCCGTCGAATGTAGTTTCTACTTTTATGAAGTATTCTAAATTTTCAGGAATGTAAAATCCAAAAATTACACGAATGTCTACAATTAGTAGACATTGCATACAAGATTTTGGTCATGGTTATATAGTATAGAAGGTGCCTTCTACGGATGAAAAAACTTAGTTTTTGCGAAATTAAGAAAATTTTAGTTAAGAAAATATTTTAACTTCCTAAAAAGTGTTTTGATCGATTTGCTTTGTCAAAATATAAAAAAACAATTATCCATTTTCTTCTTCATCAATCTATGATTTCTCTATAGTTTGTCTTGTGATTTTCACACTCTTTTTTTATGATGCATATCTATACAACTTGTGGTGTTTGGGAATTAGGTATAACCACGAGATGGTTTTTTCGGCTGAAAATAATCAAGTAGTACACAAAATCGCCATGTTTTTGTCTAGAGAGAGAGAGACGAAGAAACAAAAGGGGGAAACAAGAGAATTATGATTATGTTTCTCTTTTTTGTTTTAATTTTTTCAATATTTTTTTTTCTTTTTTACTAAACATTTTAATTTTAATTCAACTATTAAATTTCCTAATTATGTTTAATATGTTTAGTTTAGTTAATGATGATTAATTTTGAGATTATGAAAAATATTATACTATGGGTACAACTTAGTGATAGTTTTATACCAAAGGGAAAACCATGTCAAATTTTTGTTCTTGTTTTCGTAATTTTTCCAAAATAATTTTGTTGATAAATTTTTCTTTCCTAAAAGTATATCCGCACATAAGATTGGATGCTTGCATAGTTGCAGGTCCCATCCATATCCCAAACGTTCGAGTCAAACTGAAACATTTCTTTACTTTTTCAATATTTCATTAAATTACTAGATCATATCATTTTCCTCAAAATTTCTTGTTGAATGAACAAGATAGCGAAGATACACACGAACACAAACAGGTTTACGTTTACCAATGCTGTGTTAATACAAAAATTGAAAAAACTACTTTAAATATTAAATAACCTTTCACCAGAAAAGAATAAATATTAAATAACCCATCACAATAAGAAAATACGATTGTGGAAGCACCTTAGCCTAATGGTTAAGGTCTAAAGGTTTTTACATCCAGGTCTGGGGTTCGACTCCCAGACTATACAATTTATTGCAGATTTTCTCAAATTCAGGTTTCAAGTCCCGGAGAAAGCGCGATTTATTGGGCACCTATGCAGATTATGGAAGGAAGAATTACAGGCAACTATACAATTATGGAAGGAAAGATTACAAGAGATCTTCAACATGGTGCAAGTAAATCTGGTCAGGCGTGGATATTCATAGGACGGTTCATATGATGCAGTTAGGCGTAGATCTTCATAAGACAGGTAGTATTGTCGGTTGTCGAATCGTCTATGTAATGTTCTTAATAATTGCAATATCATAATAAATCAGCGTTAAAAAAAAAATACGATAACAAGACTGATTCAATTTCAAATGAATCAATAGAGGGTAACTACACATCAAGAGTTTCTTGGGACACAATAACACACGTCCAGGAAGAAGGAGGACTGGGTGTTCTTGACTTGCTATCATGGAATAAAGCTACGGGTGTAAGATTAATTTGGCTTCTGTTTTTCAAGTCAGGTTCTATATGAGTAGCATGGTTTGTAAAATAGGTTCTAGGAGGGAATCTATCTAATTTCTGGACCCTAAAAGAAAGCGCCAAGCACTCATGGTTAGAAAAGAGGTTGCTTAGACTTAGACATTTGGTGTTTATCTGGATCCAAATGGAAGTTTGGAATGGATAATCAACTCGTTTCTGGAGCGACAATTGGAGTCTTCATGGATGAATCTCAGACTTTCTAAACCTTCCTCAGGAATTCAAGACTGGCTATCCCATCAATGGTGACATTAGTTGACTTGTGGAACAATGGAAATTGGTCTCTCCCACCAGCAAGATCAGAAGAATAAGTCCTCGTTCAAGCGCACCTCTCTTCTTTGACCTTCTCACGGGATGAAGACATATACAAATGGGTAATCAATAACACTCCACTAGATTTCTCTACTGGTGTTGTATACAAAGAGATTAAGCATCACAACCCAATTGCGAACTGGTAAAAAAAAATTGGATTCCTAGTGGTATTCCGAAACACAACTTCCTAACCTGGATTCTGGTGCTTGATCGCTGTCCTACACGTGATCACCTCCTACGATGGGGTCTCTCGACAGATTCCTCATGCCTCCTACGAAATTCGGCCCCAGAGAGTAGAAATCACATTTTCTTCTCTTGCAATTATTCTTGGACAGTCTGGAGTAGGATAGCAGACAAACTTCAACTCCTCCCTCACCAGTCATGGGAAACGGAGATCTTAACATGCAGCAACCTCCAAGGGCCTCGTCGTCTTAATCTCCTCCGTCTCCTAGCGTGGCAAGCCACTCTCTACAACCTTTGGTCTGAAAGGAACTCCTGACTTCACCAACAAATATTCAAACCTCCTGATACTATCGCTAAGCAGGTGGAACACACCATCAGAACAAAAATCGCGGCCTTACGCGATTATTCTCCGAGGCTCTCCTCTGCGATGTTTGCTTTCTGGAACAGATGACGAACATTCACTTTCTCACTCCTTGGGCTAGCCTTAAGGCTTTCTTTGTGTTGCTATCTCTTAATGTGCAATCATATGTATAGTTAATGGGCAAAACCCAAAATTCTATTGGTAGGTTATTTTTTTTTTTCTCTTTTTTAGTTTTAATAGAATACATTTTTTCAGAAAAAGAAAAATTTCAAACGGACTATGGTAGATGCCAATAATAAATGATAAAAAAATAACAGGATAGAATCCTATCAATATAAGTGGAAACATGGAATATAAGTGGAAACATGGAAGAATATACTTTTGAAGTGTTTTACTGGAAAAGGAAGCTAGGTGTTTGTGTGTCCATATAAATCAGAATCCGTTTCTTGTGGCACACGTATTGTTTTTGTTTTCTTTTTCTTTTGTTTGGTCTACGCTTACGTATTGTTTCACATTATTGTATTTTTTTTGTTCGCATCATTGTATTTCGCTATTTCACTAAAATGCAATAAATTACCCTACATAAATAATACTGCAATAAATTCAGAGCAAGGTAGCTTCGATATCATTTCTAATAAAGCTTCTCTCTCTAGTTTTTCTCCCCGCCTTCTCTCTAGAGAATCAACGGCGAGAATTTCTGACTCCGGCCGGCGGGTCTGGCTCTCCTAGCCACCGCCGGTCCGGCAAAAGTTTCTTGTTTTTATTTTCTCTACCTCGGCTTCCGGCTACGCATCATTCTCTTCTGTGGTGGTCCGGCTATGGTTTTCCGGGAGGCGATGGGATATCCATCGTTCGTCGCCGGCGTTTTGATTATGGGATCGTGCCGTTTCTTCTCGGATGGTGGTCGCCGGCTTTCGTTTCTCGTAGATGGGTTCGAGCTGTGTCAAGGTTTCTTCTGTGCGGTGGTGAGTGGCTGAATTCGGATGAAGTCTCGGTGAGACCGATGGACGCTTCTCTTCGAAGTTCGGGCCTTAGAGAAAGACTCCGGTTCCTATATCTTCAATACAGTCATTGGAGATGGAATCTGGTGGTCGTGGTGTGCGTCCTGGTGTGTCCGGTGGGTGTGATTTGTTTCTTTTACAGCGTCGACTTCTATGGAGGAGGAAGTGAGGGTGACTCCTGATTCCGGTGAGATCTCGGTCTACGATCTCGGCGGCGACCGACAAACCTTCTGATGACGAAGCCTAACTTGTGGACACGCGGCCCATGGTTGTTGCGGTTTCGCACAAGTGGAGAGCGATGGAAACTGGGTTGGGTTTGGGTCTCAATTTTAATTGGGCTCGGCGGTTTTAGGCTTATTTTGTATTCTCTGGGTTTAGGCCGTATGGGCCTCCTTTGTATAATGTTTTTATATATAATATACTTCAGTTGACAAAAAAAACACTGCAATAAACTACCCTACATTCACAACACCCCATCTCAAGTTTTTGAGTTTGAGGCCCTGTTGGCACCTCAATGCTCTGGTATTTTTTCTTACGATGCTTTTTGCAACTTCGAATGGTTACAAAGAGTTATTAAAAAACTACCCTACATAAATAATAACTATTTTTTAACGCTGATTCATTATGATATTACAATTATTAGGAAGATTACATAGATGATTCAACAACCGACAATATTACCTATCTTATGAAGATCTATGCCTAACTGCATCATCTGAGCCGTCCTATGAAAATTCATGTCTGACCAGATTTACTTGCACCATGTTGAAGATCCCTTGTAATCCTTTATTCCATAATCTGCATAGTTGCATGTAATCATTCATTTCATAATCTGCATAGTTGCCTAATAAATCGCGCTATTTTCGGGACTTGAAACCTGATTTGAGATAATCTGCAATAAATTGCAAAGTCTGAGAGTCGAACCCTAGACCTGGATGTAAAAGCCTTAGACCTTAACCATTAGTGATGCAAAAAAAAAAAAAATAATAATAATAATTGTTTAGTAAATTACAACCGTGCATTCATTGAACTATTATGGCGTTCTGTGCAATATCAAGTTTATGTTAATCAAAATAAGAAATGACAAAGCTTAGTCATAGTTTTGTATCCTTTTAGTAGACATAAATTTAGGGGGTTTATTAAAGAGAAATTAGGCGGTATAGCGTTAAAAAGAGTTATTTAGCTGAATATACAAGAAATGAAAGTTATTTAGGTATCAATGCACAATTTTTTTTAATTAGGTATGGTGATAAAGCTATGTGCGTGAAGTTACCACTTTGTCCCTTTCGTAGATTATCCATCAGAGCATAATGTGTCAAATATGTCAGATGAAAGAGACGTTTTGTCTCCAAATGCTCCCACTTGTTGTGATAGAGAAAAGGCGATAGAAGGGCGTGTGTGCTTCATTGTTTCGAGTAGTAATGATATATTTAAATAAAATAAAACATTATCCTCTTATTTAGACTTATTGTTCTTTACGTATGAAAAGGAAAAAACATTAAAACAGCATGTGTAACACTATCAATACAATAACGACGAAATGCCAGTTCACTTTCATAACATTGATTTTTTAATGTTGAAAAGGAAGTTTCTCGTGACAAACACATGACAATTTGTGATCCATTTTTTTTTGATCACTTGTGATCCATTTGTTTGAAATAGATTAATAATATTTATGTGGTCAAAAAGTAAACAACAATTCACTAGTATAGTTAAAGCAAACCGGTTGATCGAAAAGTACAATTCCTCAGCTGTGAAAGTGACATGCAAGTGAGGGTATTATTGCTTCTAGTAATACCTACATAGTAGGATAGTTATACGGATAGTTTAGTCGTATAGGTTTACTTTCTACAGGATTGCAAACGGGGAGCTTTGAAGAAATTTTACTTTATTATGTCTGTTATTGTTATTGCCTATTTTGCTTTATTTTCTTATCATCATATTTTTTTAATGAAACAATTGTTTTATTAAAATTTTTTTGTTATTTCTAAATTCAAAATAAGTTTGCTTTGTTTATGAAGAGTGAAACTCATCTTTAATTAATGTTGACTTATTACATAAAAACGCAATAATGGCTGTTGCTTATGAAACAAATATTGTATCTAATTAAGTTATTCCTTAAATTCGAAATAATTAATCCTGTTAAAATATCAAAAAAATTTAAGCTGAGTTAGTAATTAAAATATAAAAAATCGACATTAAGTTAACTTTAGCATTCTATGTATATATCCTATTATCTCTTAATATATAAATTTACAATTTCTAATCCCATACTATTATAGTAGAAAATCAAATATTGTTGAAAAATAATCTTACTCCGCACAGGGCGCGGGTTATCACCTAGTTCACTAGTATAGTTAAAGCAAACCGGTTGATCGAAAAGTACAATTCCTCAGCTGTGAAAGTGACCCGCAAGTGAGGGTATTATTGCTTCTAGTAATACCTACATAGTAGGATAGTTTAGTCGTATAGGTTTTGCAGATATAGCTTATAGGGGTAATTATGGGTAAACAGTACCCGAATAGCACTTTACCAATCTCCTAAATAATCTTTCTAACATGTATACTGGGTGCAATTACTCTTAAAAAAATCTATAATTCGTTGTCTAACGTTTTGACCTGACTAACAACGATACAACATATATTTTCTATAATAATACAATTGTGCCCTCCAAAACAATCGACGAAACCTGCAACCAAAACAATTTAAAATTATTAATTAGTTAATGTAAAAGATAAATTGTGGTTCTTTCTTGTTCACATTTCAGTTGAAGTTATTTTTTGATAGATTAAAGTGGGATAGGTGAATATGTATAATATGGGATTAGATTAAAGTGGGATAAGTTAATTTTTGATAGATTCAATTTTTAACAAATTTGATTATTTGAAACATTTGTTTACTATACTATTTACATTTGTATGAAATAGAAGTTATGTAACCCGCTAACCAAGTAAATGTGTTCAGGTGTTAAATATTGAAAAATAATTTGTAGATTGCATTTGGGTTTATAAGTTCCTCCTTAGGGTTTATATTTACTAAGTAGAGGTTTGGGTATAGTAAACCATATTGTATACGTTCTAGTGATTAGGATTTATGGTTTATATTTGGTTTTAGGGTTTAGTGATTAAGATTTATGGTTTAGTATTTAGAAAGTTGGGTTGAGGTTTAGGTTTAGTGATAATAGTTTAGAGTTTAGTATTTTAAAGTTGGGTCAGTTTTTCTATACTATCTATAATGGTTCCATAATATATCGTGTACGTTCAGAAAATTGACAGCATACTATACATATTTTGTTTGGATTTATAGTTCAGTTATCTGAGTTTAGAGTTATTAATTAGGGATTGTCTAGGATTTAATATTTAGGTGGGTGGTTAGGGTTTAATACGTATGTTCCATACTATGGCTGATAAATTTTAGACATATAATAAAATAGTTATAGATTAAGAGTGTTTTGTTTCGTTCACCAATATATACTATACTATATATTTTGTTCCATTCTATTTGGATTTAAGGTTTATATTTGGGTTTTGGATTTATATTTAAGTTTTGAGTTTATATTTGGGTTAGAGTTTAGCCATTAGGATTTAGGGTTTAGTATTTAAAAGGTGGGGGTTGAGATTTGAGTTTAGTGAGAACAATTTAGGGTTTAGTATTTAAAAGTTGGGTCAGAGTCAGTCTTTCGATACTATTTATAAAGATTTTGTACTATGTCGTGTGTGTTAAGAAAATCAGCAGCATATTATACAGATTTTGTTTCGGTTTATAGTTCAGTTATTTGGGTTCAGATTTAGTAATTAAGGGTTTATAGTTCAGTTTTGGTATTTAAGATCTAGGATGTGGTTAAGATATGGTTTATAGTTATTTAGCAAATTAATTCTTAACTCACAAATCCTATGCTATATTGATGATATAGAATACACACAAAGTTTTCTATTATATCCATTTATTTCATTATATATAGTATATATGTATGAGGTAGATAAGAGTCTAACGTGGGTAATAATACGTAAGATGATTGTAAATAAACGTGATTCAACTCATGTCTATTACTCCAAACGAAGACGTTTTCACTCTCTCAGTTTTCCACCGGATACTTGTTAATGATAAGGGTATTACCAGATAATATGGGGGTTAAATGTTAGTTACTTAAAAACGTCAAAATCAATGCTCTTTTCTTAATTTCAAGTCAGAATTTGGTTAGTTGGCAAATTGACCTTTATTAAATTAGGAGTTTGAGAAAATTTAAAACAAACAAAAAAAATAGATTTGGTAAAATCTGATTTTTAATATTTCAAAACTAACCATCAAGATAAGATGGTTTAACATTTGACTCTTATCTAAAATGTGAGCAACTGTGCTCAGTAGATATTTCTCATCAACAAAGAACCAAATTCTGGAGACCAACGCACCTAACCAAAACCTACGTTATATATAAAAGGTTAATTACATTAAAAGTTTTTTCTCTCTCTCCTCTCTTTCTCTCTCGAGCCGAAGACCCCATATCTACTTTTGCTTGTTCCGGCCGTCGGCTTTCTGAACTTCGGTCGGAGGCGTCCCTTCCCTTTTTCTCTTTTTACTTTGCTTCGCCTCTTTTCTCTGCAGATCTCGCCGGTTGGCGTGGATTCGTTTCTGTAGTAGCGACAAGGTGATCTTGACGGTGTGCGGAGCGGAGTCGGCTTTTTGGGCTTAGTCGTTCGGAGTGTTGTTGATGCGGCTTGCATCTTGGTATCTAGAAGCGGCGGTCATCTTTTCCTCCGGTTAGGTGTGCTCTGGAGGGAATAAGTTTCGCTGTGTTACAGAGCTTTTCTCCTGGTTCCGGCGTGTGATGTTCCGAGCTTCTTTACAACTGAGGGGTTGTCTATGGCCTTCTCTGTTCAAGCTTTTTCGGAAGTGACGTCCTTCCGCATTGGTGGTCCTTGCTCGTGAATTTTATTGTTAATTTGCTTCTTGTTTGTCATCGAGACCATGTCTCCTTTGCTTTGTGATGGTCTGCCTCTTGGTTCTCGAGAGCGGCTGTAGGCGTGGTGCTCTGCTTCGCCTTGTTGTCTTCGGCCTCATAGTGACACGGTGGCTTCTACTGTATGGACAGCTCATCCCAGTGTCTTCTCAGGTGCTTATCAGTTGAGGCAGAGTTTGTTCTAACCATCTTGTGCAGGTTAACGAGCTTCTTTGGACAATGGTCAGCAACGTTTCACAATCCCACTTTGGTAAGTCCAATGCTTCATTGACAGTTGCGGATGTGACATTGATGAGAAAGGGGAGACTTCAGTCTTCCGCCCCGATTAACCAGACCAGCCAGCAACATGGATGTTGGTTCCGGGGTCAAGCAAAAACGGATCTCGGAGTTTATATGGTTTGATTGACGGGACTCTCAGTGACTCTATGAACTTTTCTTTTCTTATGTGGCTACCTTATCCTAATTAAAAAATAATTTGGAGCAACGGTGTGTTCGATTCTTCTTATTCGTGGATTTTGTGACGATTACATTGAAATAAGTTTTGTGCTTAAAATAACTTTTGCTGATAATCCCAACCTGATATATTTTTGATATTCCATATAGCCCGATTTTGTTACACTTTGGCATGTGAGTATGGACGGTTCTGGAGGCACTGATTGAATTACTCGTTTTGGTTCTCAATTTTTTAAAAGCTATAATACAATATTACAGTGAAACTTCTATAAATTAATAATATCAGGACTACAACAAAACTATGATTTTGGTTTCAAAAAACAACAAAACTATATTTTTTTATTAATTTATAGAGATATTAATTTATCGATATATTATAAAATGCAATTTGAAACTATAAAATTATATTATTTTACAGAGGTTATTAATTATATTAATTTATAGAATTTTAATTTAAAAAGGTTATACTGTATATGGTTCCTAATTTGTTAATTTCTATTAAATTAATTTAAATACGTTTATGATCTTATAAATCTCATGATCCTGCAAGTAAGTTCACTACAAAAAAACACGTTGATATTATTCCGATGACATACCGAGGAAAAAATCCCTCGAAAAAAACTCCTCGAAATTTCATTTTTCTTCGAAATTTTCTCGAAATTTTGTGACGGAATTTCGAGGAACAACAATTCCGAGGAGATTTAGAGGACATGCGTTCGTCGAAGAGGTCCTCGATATATATTGAGGAACCATTTCCTCGGTATATACCGAGGATTATACCGAGGGAATAACCCTGCGAAAATTTTCGAGGAACTCAGTTCCTCGGAATATTCCGAGGGACAGTTTCCTCGAAAATTTTCGAGGAACGTAGCCCTCGAAATTTTTTGAGGAAACTGTCCTTCGGAATATTCCGAGGAAAACTTCCCTCGGTATATACCGAGGACAGCTGTTCCTCGGAATATATTGAAAATAATTTATTTTTTAAAAAAAATTATTTTTTAAAAGAAAATATTTTTAAAATGTAAATTCGAAAATATAAAATTTAAATTTAAATTGAAAACATATTATCTAAATTTCAAAGTCATACAAATCAAAATAAAACATTTCGAGTTTTTGAAAGAAATTAAACTACGGGTTTTGGACGTTCGGGTCTGGCATGGTCGGGAGCTCCACGTTTGCGTTCGGGTTCATGCTCCTCATCATCGCCATCATTTGCTCGTTCAGCTTCCTCTGTGCCTCCTAGCCCGCCTCTTGACTCGCCACCATGGACTCCAACGCAGATATGCGAGCATCCTTGTCCCTCATCTGACTCAGAAGAACTTCTTGATCAACAAAGGACGGTGGTGAAGAAGCAGATGGAACCGAGTTGGACCGACGAGCCAAACCGAACAAACGGCCCTTCTTCTTTGGAACCGACTCAAAAAGAAAGTGTCAAATTTAAATAATATAAAAAATGAATTGAACTTTAAAAAAAGAACTTACCGCTTCAACGATTTGGTTGATCCGAACCCGAGGCAAGCCGGTCGATCCCGTCGAATCGTCATCCTCGGTTTGAAGCTGAGACACTTCCTCTTCCATCTGACTGTCGATGAGGGTGACCACATCCCTCAGAACACCATCATCAATCTTGCCGGTCTTCTTGTTGGTATAAGCCGTCTTTATTAGGGTGAGATGATCAACCGGCTCCCCCTTATTTTCTTCCGCCTTGAAAAAAACATAAATTAAACAAACATAAGTAATTAAAAGAAATGCACAAAAAAATATTAGAATCTTAAATAATATAATAAAAACCGACAAGCTTACCAAGCGATCCCCCAGACTGGCTAAAGATTGAGCACCCAAGTTATGCTTTTACATGCCCTTCCTCTTACGGTCGCTCTTGCGGTTGGTGGAGTTGGTGGAAGAAGTTGCTCTCACTTCGTTCTTACTCCAATGCACACCCAACTCCGGAAAGCGTACCGGCAGTTTGAGTCGCGAAAGGACCCGCCAGACGTCGGGGTCTATCCCCTTTGGGGTCTTTAAAAAAAATTGTTAAATAAATTAAAAAATATTTTAATAAATTAAAAAATTGTTTCATAAATAAAAACCAACCTTGCTTATTTCCCAGAGTGAAGTGCTCATGTACTCTTAATGAGGCAAAAAGTGATCTACCATACTCTCATGTGATCTGCTATACTCTTATCTATTTTCATACTCTTGAAGAATGTGGTTAATATCTAAAATACCCCCGACCAATTTAATGAATAAATTAAGAATCTCATAAATTAATCGAAATCGATCCACTCTCATCTCTCTCTCCTCTCCTCCACTCGCCCCTCCCGAGTCGACTCGGAATCGACTCGATAGAATACTCGATACTTCCTTTACTTCGTCATTCCCTCCCTCTTTGTTCTTCCTCGCAATCGAACTCGATCTCGTCGCTTGGATCCTAGATCATCGAGCTATTAATTCCGTTATACAGGGTATGTATCTCACCATAGACGAACTCATAATTGAATGTCGGGAATCAAAGCTGATAACAATTTGGTTTTGAATTGAAGACTCGACTCCAAATTTATAGTTTTAATTGAAAGATTCTTATTCATTTGGGTTTCATGAACTAATGAGGATCGGAAATTGAAAAATTCTTATTCATTTAGGTTTCATGAACTAATCGAGGATCGGAAAGGAATGATTGAATGTCGGGTATTATGATGATTCAATCGAAGATTAGACGTTCTTGCTTGCTTATCAGTAATTGGTTACTGACACAACTCTGTGACATGGTATAACCAAGTATAGCGAAGTATAACTTTGATGGTGTAACTGTGTAACCAAGTATAACGTGAATGGTATAACTGAAAAAACAAGTATAACTTTAAGTGGTTAAATGTTTTTATTGCAGACAATGTGTCCATTTTCGACGAACATACACTTTGATTATGATGGACATTATTCTAAGGATGGAGATGATTATGAATGGATTCCAACCGATGCTCGTTTGTATGCTATATCCTTTAATACATCATCGTTGGAGGAGATCACTTATTCGTTGTTGAAAGAGAGGATATGCAGGAAGATCGGAATAAATCCGTTTACGAAGAGGCTCAATTTGGGTTACATTCCATTGGTAGTGGAACCTAAGAGGCAATCGTATATTTTGGATGATGAAGATGTGTTTGTTTATCTAACATCAGTGGATAGAGAGGAAATGAGAAGTATTTTGCATGTGGAGGACATCGAAGAATTACAAATAGTTCAAATAACCGAGCAACTGTCGAGAGTTGGAGAGAGCTCTTGTAGTAGGAACTATTGTGAGCGTGAGAGTGGATATGGAGAAGAAGAATATGTGGGAACAGGTTTGGAGGACGATGAACATCCCCACAAGAAACAGAAGAAGAGTATGTTGTAAACCTTTTGGTTTCAGTTTTGATGTAAATTAGGTTCTAAATTAAGTTCTAAGCCTTTCACTTTCTGTTTTGATGTTTGCCTTTCACTTTCGGTTTTGGTGTTTTTATCATATGGGAACGTTGTGAGGTGAAATAAATTTTATTTGTGTGTTGTATAACTAAGTGAAACTGGTATAACTACGTTATGTAAACTGAATAACATGATTGTAAATTCTAAAGTTTTTAATTTAATTTTATAAGTCATGGAAGTAGTACGCTTTAAGTTTATTAGTAGTGTTATGTTAATTATGATTTAATAAAAATTATAAAATTATTAAAATTCCATCTCATTGCTTGTAGCAATCATATAGGAAATACAATGTGTTGTCATAGCTTTATCGCTGAAACTGACTGAGTTAGATTTGATAACTCTATGGCACGAAATCAAGTTTATATGTACGTGATCGTATGGGAAATGAACTTAGGAACATAATTGCATTGGTATAACCACAAAATCATTAATTTAAGTAGAGTATAACTAAGATAAATAGAAATAATTAAAAAGTGCAACTTTGACGCTTTCTGTAAAACTAAGTACTTGGTGAAACTTACAACAGAAAAAACCCTGGGATTAATTTTTCCGCTCAGCTTTTCGAATTTCTAATTTCCCTCTTCCCAATTTACTAAAACCCCAGAATCATTCAATCGAAGTATTAAACACCCTTTTTTAGGTTTTCCCCATTTGCTATCTTCATTTTCTCTCTCTTCCCTAAATCTCTCTCCTCTCTCTCCTCGACCTCACTCCCTCCCCTCCCAAAAACCTAGATGTCCGCCGCTTCATCATCCATGACCGGTGGTCGGAGACGGGTACGAACTCCGGGGATACCTAGTAGGTGTTGGTGCGGGGTGGGCGTCACCGAGCTCATCTCCAGAAGCTCGGCAAACCCATATCGCCGGTATTATCGGTGTCTCTCTGCGGCTTCACAGAGGATACATCCGTTTGTTGTTTACATATGGAACGCTTATGAATCACGCTTACTCGTTTTGAAAAAGAATCATGTAGCTCGAGAACGACAATCATGTCTTCAAATGGGTTGACGAAGCCTTCACCGATGAGATACAACAGCTGGACTACCAAGTTCGAATACTCGAAGAAGAAGTTCAGAGTCTCAAAGCAACAATAAGGAACGAAGGAGATATCCGCGAAGGTCCCAAAAAGATGCCCATGATAAAGATATCAGGAGGTTGTGTTCTTCTTACCATCGTTTTAGTTCTAGGAATTATGATGTACAAAAAGTAATTGAAATTCCTAAGAGAATTCCAATTCCTAGAACTAACTGTTATTGCTAAGCTATGTTTTTTTAAGTTATGCGAAGTTGAACAATCGTTGTTTGATCTATCGAAAAAGTAACTGTTATTGCTAAGCTATGTTTTTCTAAGTTATGCGAAGTTGTATAAGAGTTAGAAGAGCAAATATTGAATAAAATTTGTTTGATTGGTTTGTGTTCTTTTATCAGGTACCAAAACCTCAAATTTTGATTTTAGTTTTTAAATTTCTTCTTGATTTCCTGTCATCAACATCATAGATAAAAAAGTCACAATAGTCAATATTTAAGAAAAAAATGCAATAATATCTATATTTAAGAATTGATTATTTTTCTTTACACGAAATATCGTATGTTTCAGCACCTTGAGCCCATAGTTGTTGCAATTCATATATTAGTGGCTGAAGAAACACATCAAGTGATCTCTTAGGATGCTCTGGTCCGGGAACGAGAATGGAGAGAAACAAAAACTCTCGTCGCAAGCACAAGTTTGGGGGTAAGTTGTATGGTGTAACAATGACTGGCCATAGAGAACATTGTCTTCCACTCTTCCCATACGGGCTGAAACCATCAATACATAATCCAAGGTAGACATTTCTTCTCTCATACGCAAAGTCGGGATACTTTGATTGGAAATGTTTCCACGCTTTTGCATCTGAAGGATGTCTAATCTCACCATCTGTTGAGTGCTCCACATGCCATCTCATTCGTTGCGCTGTGCGTTCCAAAAGATACAACCTCTGCAACCTTTCCGTCAAAGGCAAATACCACATCCTTTTATATGGCACTGGAACTCTTCCACTCGTATCTTTATAACGAGGCTTCCCACAAAATTTGCATGTAGTCCGCTGGTCATCCGCCCTCCAATAAATCATGCAGTTATCGCTGCATACATCTATTACCTGATAAGATAAACCAACCCCAGCTACGAGTTTTTGAACCTCGTAGTATGAACCTGGAGCTACATTATCCTCAGGTAGAATACCTTTAACAAAATTAGCTATCGCATCCACACAGTCTTCAGCCAAGTTATAATCTGTTTTAATGCCCATCAGTCTCATAGCAGATGATAAAGCTGAATGACCATCTCTGCAACCTTCGTACAATAGTTGCTTTCCAGCATCCAACATTTCATAAAATCTCATAGCTTCTGCATTGGGTAAATCTTCCCCTCTAAAATGATCATTTATCATCTGCCCAGTACCTACACCATAATCTACATCCGCTCTAATTGGTTCTTCTAATCTAACTGCCGGCTGAGGTTCACTAGTACTACCAAGTTCATAATCAGTTTCCCCATGATGATACCAAATTTTGTAACTTCGTGTAAACCCACTCAAATATAGATGAGTCTAAACACCCCACTCTTTAATAACTTTTCTATTTTTACAATTAGAGCAAGGACATCTTAACTTACCTGTTTCTGCTTCCGGTTGTCGGCGAGCTACCCTCATGAACTCGATTATACCTTGATTGTATTCTTCCGTAAGCAATCTCGTGTCCGGATCCAAATGAGATCGATCGATCCAAGAACGAAAATAATTTGAAGAAGACATGTTTTTTTGGAATCAAATTCGTAATAGTAGGAGAGAAGAAGAAGAAATGGAGTGAATGAAGAGGAAGAGGGGTGGCTGTATTTATAGATGAAATCCTCCCGGCATACTGAGGAAATTCCGAGGGAAACCGACATTTCCTCGAAATTTCCTCGGAATTTTTAAAATCCCCCAACGGCTCTTCCAACGGCTCTCTAACGGCTACAAGATGTCGTCGACATATTAGAAATATCCGTCGGTTTTTTCCGACGAACGAGGTTTCCTCGGTATTCTCTCGAAAAATACCGAGGAAGTTGGTCCTCCTCGAAATTTCCTCAAAAAATATTGAGGAAATTTCGAGGAAACCACATTTCTTGGTTTCCTCGGTATTTCCTCGATTTTTGGTCAGAAATTTCCGAGGAACTCATTTTCCCTCGGTATTTCCCTCAGAATACCGATGTTTTCTTGTAGTGGTTTGTCTCGGTCGAGTTTGAAGCCAAACAGGCCCGGCTTTGACCACAAACCTTCGATACGGTCGTATGTGGCCTATTATTTTTGCAAAATTTTAGGGCCTAGTTTTCTCTGTTACTTATTAATATATCAATGTTTTTATGTGCATGTTCTCTCTATAAGCTAAGAAAGTGGTGGGACATCACTAAAATACAAAGACAATGAAATTTTATTTTTCCTTTGTGTTATTAAATATGAGTGAATTAAAAGGAAAATATTTATGACAAAAAAAAATAACTGATTTAGAATAATTATCCTCTAGGTTTACTTAGCCTCTTTCACTCATAAGAGTTAGAAGAGCAAATATTGAATAAAATTTGTTTGATTGGTTTGTGTTCTTTTATCAGGTACCAAAACCTCAAATTTTGATTTTAGTTTTTAATTTTCTTCTTGATTTCCTGTCATCAACATCATAGATAAAAAGTCACAATAGTCAATATTTAAGAAAAAAATGCAACAATATCTATATTTAAGAATTGATTATTTTTATTAGTTTTAAAGATATTTTTCTATTATAAACTTGAGTTTTTATCGATATTTTTTTACATATTATTTTGAGGGCCTCAGTTTTGTATTTCGTATTGGACCATGAAAATTTCAGGACCGGCACTGAGGCCAAAGAATATAAACCAGAATAAAATATATCTATATACGAATATTCTAGAAGCCTATCATATTTTCTTACTTTTTTTTTTGGTAAAATGATTTTTCTTACTTTTTTGTTAATGATATGATTCTTAATTTTTCATATACGTATTGAAGATGGTGAAAGCGACTTCATTGTCATTCGTAAACTGAGAAAGAGAAAATGCGAGAAGATCAGTCAGGAATCGGATTTACCGTATATATCTTTTTGGGTTAGTTTTGCCATTTATAGAAACACTATTAATATGCTATGGACACCTGTTTGGCTGTCACATAAATTTATATAATCACACAAGCGTGCACTTATGTTCTTTTGTTAAGAGTAAGCATGGATTTAGTTATAAATTGAGAAGAAATAGTAAGTAATTTCGTTCAACAGTCTTCGAATCACAAATTAGATAAGATAAGTTGACGTTTTCTATTAATATAATCACATACGTGTATTTTTACAAAAAAAAATAATAATCACATGCATACGTGTGCATATGTATTTCATAGACAATGTATAATGTAGGTATATGTATGCAACTATGCATGTCAAGATGCATGTTAGTTTGTTATTGGTAATATAACTTACTATATAGATATTGTAAAGTCAATGTTGTGCTGGCTGCAGGTCGAGCCCCAGTTAGATTTAATAAATTGTAACTCGCCTATATAGTTAATGATACGTGCATGAAAGTCAAACCGCAATGTAATAACACGAATTCCTAAATTTACTTGTACGTAAGTTTGTGACAGAAAAAAGTTTATGGAATTGTGACAATTGTCCAGTGACTGATGTTTATTCTAAGGTTTTTAGATCCTTTGTTAATCCAATAACAGATGAAAAATGCTTATTTATCACATTCCAACTGCGCTTGGCTAATGCTTAATTCGCCTGCTGCTACCGACTTGCATATACGACAATACGAGGACGACTCAAACTTATAAAATAGCACGAGGTTAAACCTTTTTCTTTTCTTATTGTAAATTACATAAATAAAAATTACGTTTACACATCGGATATGTTAAGATTTCTTAGCTAATTACTTGTTTACGTATATAGAATATCATATGAAGCAAAGTAGTAACGGAACAAAAAGAACATAAAAACTCATATTATACGTTTTATACACTTGTCTACTAGTTTTTTTCTTAAACATAGTTTTTCTGATAAAAGGCTACAATAAAAATAAAATTAAAATATAGAGTTGAATATATATTTATTTGTCTTTCTGATACAATGAATTTTGACTAATACAAGCATGGTATACCATGAACTTACAAGTATATTCTATTATCAACAAAAATAAGGTTACACATTGTCATTTATCAATGGGCTTGGAGCCCATGGTTCCTATATGGTGTTTCATTTACTCTTGAGAAATTTTAGAATACGATTGTACGAGGTCGATTGTTTACAGCAGGCCTCGGCATTTTAAAATGGATCCGAAAAGAACCGATCCGAATAAATCTAGACCCGAAAAGAATCGATACGAATTGACTCAACCCGATAAGAACCGATTTGTATCCGACTTAAAAACATGTATATCCATAACTATGATTTTTTGTGTTCTGTTTTATATATATTATTTTATGATTTAGTTGAATATCTTTTATTAACAATATTTATTATTATTTTGTAATATTTTTAAATAATATAAAGTTTTAGAATTTTAAATTTAGAGTTGAAAAATGTTTTATGTTAATTATTAATAATTTAGTTTAATTTATTTTATAAAATTTTAGATGCATATAAAAAAATTGACTAAATTTGAATGAGTTTGGGTATGTTATGGCTTTTTTAGATCCTAAATACTTGAACCCGGTCAGGACCCGATGTGAACCCAATAATTACAGGTATTTTATAGATATTGGAATTATAGATCCGAACTAACCCGGATTCGACAAGACTCGATCCGGAACCGATCCGAAAAGTTATATGTACCTATATGAGTTTAAATTTCAAAGATCCGAAAGACCTGGACCGACAAGACCCTAACCCGACACGAGGACCCGGATGCCCATGTCTAGTTTGCAAATGCTGAAATAAATTTTTATTTTTATTTTCGAGAAAAATAATTTTTAAACAATTAAGTTTCAAAGGAATATATTCCTTATATTTCGAGGAAACTGTTTTTTTCCAAATAACTGTTATTTTCTAAACAACAGCCAAATTTTAATTTTTCTTTATTTTTGATAACTTACGATGGTGTTTGACTTTTTATTTTTTAATTAAACTTTTTGTTACATTTATGCACTAAAATAGGAAACATTAATAAATATACCAACCACTATAAACAAATACAATTTAGCAAAAAGAACTTTTTGAACATATATAATACAAAATAGTTTATATTAAGAACATCTTTTAAATTTGTCATTAGAGCTAATTTAGTTATTTAAATTAACTTTGCCTAAGGTTTTCATGTTTTGTCAATAATCTATTGGTATTATTTTATTAAAATTGTGATATATATTATTTAGTAATTTGCAATCTTTTTAAAAAAAGAAACTAAGTTATAAGTAAATGTTTTTTTGAAAAAGTAAAAAATAATAGAAAAACAAACTAAATCAGTTCAAATTTTAGGAAAACAGAAAATCTAAAGAAAAAAAAATCAGAAATGTTCTTTTTTTTAAAAAATTAGATTTTTTTAATTAATTTTTATTTCAACTTAAAACACAATTAATAAAGTACATTAAATTTAAAAACTAAAAAAATCATTCAGTTTCTTCTAAAAAATAAAACAACAGTAAAATAGAAAAACTGAAAATTTAAAATAATCTATTCTATTAATTTTGAAGCATGACCAATTGATAGAAGGTTATGTCCAATAATTATTTTCCATGATATCTACTAAAAAGTTAAACTATATATATTTTATAACTATATCTAAATATATATTTAGTAACCACCACTTTAAACCCTTAATGATCGGGAACCACTAGATTATTTTTCCTTTTCCTATTACTCTCGGCCACTCAATTTTATCATTTACAACTTACTCACAAATATTTCGTTTATAAAATATCCATGAACTGGATTGGTTAAAGCAAACAATGTAACCGTACATAAACTTCCTTTGATTTCTATATGACTCATACGAATGGGTGGGACCCGTTTCTTTGAACTTCTTCTCACATAAAACTTAATTATCGGACAACAAAAAAAACCGTAAGTACTACGTAATATATATTGATATAATATTATTTACAACTGAAAAAACTAATATACAAATTACTTTTTATTTACCAAATACAATTATTAAAATTTCTTATTAATCATTTAAGAAAAATATTATACAAATAAAAATATAAATATGATTAAAACACAAATATAAATGTAAAACCAATAATATACATGTTTTAAGGACGGCTATATTTTTGCGTATATCAATAGATCATGTTTATATTTTAATAGTATTGATTAAAAACTTTTATTAAATATTTAAGAGAAATATTATACTTATAAAATACAAATATAACTAAAAAGCACAAATATAAAAGTTTAATTATTAAAAGATACAACTTTTTATCAATTGGTCATGATGCTGAATTAATAGAATGGATTAACTACAAATATGATTTAAAAACTTAAATATAAAATTAAACTTTTTTAGAAAAAATTGAAAAAAAAATATATCCGCCCTTTGAAGGGCGAATCAAAATCTAAGCATTTATTTTTGTTCACGAAGGACGGGTTCGTGGGAGAGGATCATTTAAAATATGTTTAGAAAGCCAAAACATAGATAATAAAACTATGATTTAGATATAATGATTACAAACTATGATTTAGATAAAAAAAAATTGATGATATATAAAAAAATTATTATAAATATACTTTTATATTTTTTAATAATTAAATTAAATAATTATTTATTCAAAAATAAAATCCGCGGGTAACCCAAAATTAAACGAAGTAAGTACAAAATTATTTGTTTGTGGGTTATGCAGATCAGATTTTTTGACCAAAATAAAATTGAAACCCGCGGGTTGGTGGATCAGCGGATCGGGTCGGCCCGCAACCCACCATAACCGAACGTAGACCGAATCAATTTTTAAATTACTATTATTTAATAAAATGTATTTTTGTTAAGATTTATAGACAAATATAATTACAAAGTACGAATATAATCACAAAGAAAACATAAATATAAAAGTTAAACTTAAACAAAAAATATACCCGCCCTTTTAAGGGCGGGTCACTATCTAGTCTAATCTATTAAAACTGAAGTACAAAAAAAAAATAACCCTGACTTTTCCTCAATATTTACTGTTCTATGCCACTATCATTAAACACAACCGTTTTACATTTATGGCTAACCAAAATCGTTTTAGTTGTGTTTTACATTTATGGCTAACCAAAATCTTTTTAAATTTGTACACCATAAATTCGCTGAACCATAACTTTGCATACCGTGTACTTAATTAAATTTGACCAGCGAAATCTTTATAGAATTCTTTTTTTTTGTAAAATTCTTTATAGAATTCTAATGTGTTACTAAAACATCAAATGCAAATGTGATAATACATCGGTTCCTCTTGGTCTACTGAATCCAAACCATTGAATTCCATTAGAATTATAGCTCGGTTAATCTTCATCTGCAGAATCAAAACCACTGTATTAGATAGATACAATTTGATTACACTAGAAACAAAAATTGTGTCCATCGGTCTATTTGTTTGTCGGTTTTGTTTCATTGTTATCATGATATATATTATGATCGATATTTAGACCAACATGTAAAACATAGTTTATAAATATACTAAACCAGCCTAATATAATAGACCATATTAACTAATTCAAAATGAAAATTAATCATTTATTATTTTCCTAAACGAAATTACCTTCTAAAATATTTTCCTATATCTAAGCTATCAACATAATAACTATGATATCAATCAACTAACCAAATATTCTTATTTAGATTCAAATCTCGCAAATCACGTAATATCTAATCGTTAAAAAGAATATTCCTGTTGTTAAGATAAATTTTTATTAGTGTTACGAATTTAGAAAAACAAAATCGAAAAGTATATTCGCTTTTTAATGTGTGCAAATCACAACTAATAAAATCTTTCATAAACATTTCACATTTACCCTACCCTTCTAAGCATAACCTCCTAAAACGTCTACGATGACTGCTTTTACAGGCACAGCACTCTAAAAAATTAGCCCTTATAAGAATTACTGGCTGAGTACCAAGTTAAGTGCTTTTAAGTTCTTGCTGGTTCATATATATTGTTTTAGTTTATGTAAACAACATTTTCGTTTTTGTTTACTCGAACATTCATTTAAACAATATTATTTTTCTTTAGTTTCTAGCTGTGTGTGAATTCTCATTGGTCATTTAAAGCTATTATGTTTTTTGGGTGATATACAATACTATCTTTAACATAAACATCTATATTATTAAAGTTGAAATACACAATTAGATTATTTGGAAACAAAGATAATAAAATAAATAAGATATATTTGGAAACATTGATAGTAAAATAAATGAGATTATATTCGGAAACATTGATAGTAGAGATGTGTACTTTCTTTTATTTACTCATTTAGCCATTATATTTTCAATAAATTAATAACAAATGAGAATTATTTAGAAATATGAATAACATATTTAATACTTCTTTTTATTTAAACATTTAACCATTATTTTTACAATAAATTAAACAATCTTCTTTCTATATTTATTTTTTATTTACAATTATTTTTATTTACAATTCCTTATGGTGAAAACAAAAACACAAACTGAAATATAAATTGTATATTATACAAAACAATTTTAAAAACAGTATTATTACCTTATTTAATTTAGTGAAACATAAAAATTTCAATAGTTCAATTTTTTTTAAAAATCATAAAATTAATAATAATTCATAAAAACTAATGCAAAAAATTAAAATTTTGAAACATGGATAAAAGTATATCAGTTTTAAAATATACAAAATGGATTAATCTAATTACCTAAAAACATTATTTTATCTAAAATAATCATAAAATAAAATTTAAATTTTATATACATATTTCAAATCAAAATAATAATTTAACGTTGATATATATCAAAAACTGATTTAAAATATGCATATATTCAAAAATTTATTTTTACTAAAATATTTTCCAATAACCATTATTAAAAAATATTTTCAATATATATAAAAAATACAACAAAAATATTAATTTCAAATACCAAATTAAATTATGGTTTTTATATTTCACATTAAACTTTAAGAATATAATATATGTGATTATTTATAAGATGATACATATAAAATACTATTAATTATATGATTATTTATATGATGGACCAATACAATTAATTATATGATGCTATATATATGATACCTAATAGTGACTAGGGCTGGACGTTCATGTATCCATTTCGCTTCGTTTCGGATCTGTTTGGGTTTCAGATTTCCGGGGTCAAAGATTTCAGTCCCATTTATATATTTCTAAATTTCAGTTCGAAGTATGACTAGGGCTGGACATTCAGGTATCTATTCGGGTTCGTTTCAGATCTTTTTGAGTTTTGAGTTTTCGGGGTCAAAGATTTCAGTCTCATTCAGATATCTCTAAATTTTAGTTCGAATTATATTCAGATCTTTGCGGGTTCAGTTCAGGTTCGGATAACCCATTTAAATTATTTTTTAAAATTCATTATATATTTTGAATTTCTTAAAATTTATAAATAAAATAGTATATTGTATATAAATCTGAATAACATATGTCATAATACCTAAACTTAACATATAAATTGGTTTGGTTTAAATTTTGGATCAAAATTCAGTAATTATTTTAAATATTTTTGGTGTTTTGAGTGTACTTCCACTATGTTAGATATTTAAATTTGATTATTTTTATATATTTTCAAATATTTAAACCAACCTAAAAGTATCATATATATTATGGATGTTTTTATGTACAATAAAACTAAAAATAATTAATATGTATATAAGTATATAAATCTTTTTCGGATATATTTTGATATCTAAAATACTTCGGTTCGAATTGGTTATGGTTTCAGTTGTCTAAATATCAAAGTTTTGAATAATTTGGATATTTAATTAATTTTGGTTCGGGTTTGGTATTACTCTTTCGGATCGTGATCGGTTTGGTTCTTCATATTTGGATTTTGTATCCACCTTCGATATTGACATGAAAATAAATAGCAATATATTTTTGAAATATACATCCGCACGGGCGTGCGGGTCAAAATCTAGTTGACTTTTAAAACAAAAATCAAAAGCTTAATACCAAAATCACCATTCATGTTTAAAAAAAAACTAAAATCTACTGCGAAATCAAAAACTCAAAACTTAAATTTAAAATACAAAAACTAAAAGTCAAAAATCAAAAACTAAAATCTAAAATCTAAAAACCATATATCCAAACAGTTATCACCATATGTGTCTTTAAATTTCTATTTAGTTTCACAGTCTAGTCCAAAGCAGTCGAATACAACATAAAAGAGTTAAAATATATGCATTGAGAGTTTCTCAATGAGTCTTTCAAAATTTAAAAAAAAAAGAAGAGAGAAAAAAATAATTTTTTAATTTATGTCTTTTAATCTATTTAATTTATTTTAATTTTAATATTGTTTCGGAGTGAGAGGCCAGACCTTCTCCATTTATTTTTCGGGATGATAGGCGTTGCCTTTCCCGACTGATTGTTTAGATAGGCTATGCATTCACTATCAGAGAAACACGTGGTAAGCTTGGCCTCCTAAATAAAAAGAAAATATCAAAATGGAAGACTAAGTCTTCTCGGATCTTAAAATCAAAGAAATTTCAAAATGGTAAGCTAAGTCTCGTCAGACTTTGAATAAAATATGGCAGACTTTGTCTCCTCGAACCTTTGATAAAAATGATTAATATGCTAGACCTTGATGCCTCAGATCATGTGGAAGGCTAAGCTTCCAATTTTATTTATGCTCTTTAAATTTCTGCAATTGATTTTTTGCCTTAATTTTATGCATCTAATTTATGTTTTTAAATTATGCATTTAAATTTCAGTTTTATATATATTTTATATATGCTATTACGTGAATAAGGTTATCATGTCGAGTTTGACAAAACTCAAAATAAATGCCCATGATAGTACGGAAAATAATTGTATGATATGGGCAGTGGGTGCAAAGATGCACGTGAGAGAAAATGAGGTTTGAGAAATCATCGATAAGTAAATCGGATGAGAATAGAAAGCTATGAAATATTACACCATTTTTATGATGGTTTATAAGATGAGGTGTATCATGAGAAAAGATCTAAAAGATCTTTGAGTAATTAAATCCTTGAAAGAAATGATTCACTATATTATCGGAGTTGATGTAAATCCTCCAAATAAACTGAAAAATGAATTCATGATAATAAACCATCAAGTCCGTCTTACTAGAAAAGGACGAGGGTGTAGATGCGGTTGAAACCGCTACTGTGGTCATGGACGAGGACGAGGAAGAAGATACCGTCCCTATGATAAAAGAAATAACTTCCATGTAAATGAAAATGGTCGGATGATAAAAGGTAAACAGAAAAGGTTTGCTACAGATGTGGCAAGAAAAATGTTGGGTACATATTTGTCGTGCGCCAAAATATTAACCTATATGTATTGATAGTCAATAAAAAAAGAGAAAGGAAGTGAAATAAACTTCATCTCTTATGAACCCGGACCATCTTTTCATGGATTGAGTACTCATCTTGATGTTTTAAGATTTTTGGTATGATTCAGAAAATAAAAATGGAAATATCGATGGGACATGAAAATTATTCTTCCCGAATAAGATTTTGAGATACATGATGGAGATAGATATACTTGGCAGATATTGGGTCATCATAAATAACTATTAAAGGCATTCTACTTCTTCTCTCAACTCCCTCGTTAGATTCTTTCTTTTTTTACAACAAATAATATAAAATAATATTATAATACAAACACAAATATATATAACTACAATTTTAAATATATTCTTCGCTCTATTAAATTACAACAAAGAAGAATTTCTATATCTAATGTCTTACAATTGGAGAGACTCACAATCCATGTGCCACTTTCTAAATACAGTATAACATCTTTAAATTAATAAAAGATAAACTAATATCTCTATAAATTGATATAATTTCATAGTCGTAAATTGAGTTTTTGGTTCAATTAGTATTGATGCTAGGAATTTCAAAGTTCCTAAAACAAATGTTGTAGGATAGTGATGAATGTCGAACCAGTTCTGAGGGACTCAAAGCAGTGAGAATGCAAGTATTTGCCTAATCTAAGTGCAGCCAGTGATTTGATGATTTCTAAACTAATGATTAAAGCTAATGCAAAGCAATAAAAATGATACTTTTAAGCTATTGGAAAGGAGAACTCATGGGTATAGGAACTTGACCTCGGGTGATCAGGATTCGAACTAAGGATGAACAATAAACGATCAAACAAACAACCTTAAGCCTAGACACAATTCTAAGCAAGCTCTATGTCTAGATGAATGCTCATTTGCTAACACATCTCAAACATCAAGTGTCCTTGGTTGAATAACATGCAAGCAATCAGTCACAACATGTCTATTAGCTATCTTAGCATCTTTAACAACAAATGTCTTTGGCAAAGTACACTAAAAGCCTAGGAGAGTTGACTCGGGCATTTCATCGAACACCTGTCGGGTGAGAAATGCCTAGAGATCACCCTTTGAGTGGCCTACTCAAATGATGTATTGAAATCACTCTACTAGCAAGGAGATGACATGATCTACACTAAAACATCATAGAACTAACCTAATCACCCTTAGTCTCCTAACCCATGAATTCAAAAGGTGATTACTCACTAATCTCCATGATTCCTCTTAAACCCATGATGGATTTCAGATTAATCATGTAGAGAAATAGATGAGAGATCACAAGAACAATAACAAACCAAGTCAAAAAGAGATTAATTTCTTGAGAGAGTTTGTGTTCTTCAATAGATCAAAGATAATCTGCCAAAAGGTGGCTACAACATACTTAAACATTAGGTTTTTCAGAGTAAAAACGTGCATAAGAAATTGCAAAAAGGTCCTTGAAAAATCATAAAATCGGGTAGCATAAAGGGGTGGAGCGACCAGGAGGGGTCGCTCCGGGTGGTCGCTGCGGGTTGGTCGAAGAAGACGAGCGGGCTGGGTGAGTCGCTGCGCCGAGGTCGCTCCAGGAGTGAAGTCACAGCGGCCAGCCAGGGTCGCTCCGGTCAGGTTGCTCCGGATGGATATGTCTCTAGTAAATTGGTCATAACTTCTTCGTTACATCTCCAAATGACTTGAAACCACTTCCATTAGAAAGCTAACTCAATTTCCTATGTCTCCACAAAATCTTAGCAACAGAAGATGTCTCGAAGACCTCCATCCATGCTCATCTTTCACCCCCTTTTTGAGCACATTGCTTCCAAATGTCTCCAAGAACTCCATGTGGTGTTCCAATACCTGATAGAGACATATGTATGCCAAATGCAACCTAAACATGCCTAAATCCTAATCTATATGATGCAAATACCTATGAATGAATGGTTAAAACAATGCAAATATGCAAGACATCAACTCCCCCACACTAGTCATTTACTTGTCCTCAAGTGAACTTTCTGGGACTCATAGGGGAAGAGGTTTGAAAGTGGGAGCTCATAGCCAAGAGAAACACAAAAGCACTTGCTTCAACATAAGAATTCAGTACTAGCACACTCTCTCTTATTATCCTCTAGCTTCTCTAGGCCTGTCTCAACTCAACATTATGCATTCACACATTCAATTCAGCCAACTCTCACATTCATTAAGCAATACAACAAGTGAGCTCTATGCAAATGGTCAATTGGTCCAAGTCATTTGGGTAAGGGAAGGCTTTTTCGCTCTAGTGATCAAAGGTTTCATAACTCATTATCTTCAAGGTTTAACACTCAAAACAAGTAGCCTTGACATTGCACATAATATATCTAAGAAAGGGATCAACTAATGCATACAATGCTCAATCTTCATTGTTCTACCCTTTTTCAAACATACAAGTGACACAATTGAAATCCCAAGTTACACCCATCTCACATCTCTCACCCAAAAATCTCAAGAACACATCCACAAACTCTCAATCAAAGGAAATATTTAAACTTTTAAAACACAGCCTCTAAGCTCATTCTCACTTTGCTAGCCCCCTTTTTCTTTTTTTTTTTTTTTTTTTCTTATTTTTATTTTTTTTTTTATTTGGGGGCCAAGACTTTCACAACTTTGAGCTAGAGGTTTATACAATTCCCAATAAGACAATTAAGCACAAGAGTTCATTCATTCCCATTCAACTTTCAAGTTCAAACTTTACAACACTCACCCCCACCTATGGCTAGACAATAGCGTAAGCAATCTAGCAAGAATGAAGACTGAGCATTGTCGTTCCCAATACTCTCAAGATTATGCGCATGTAAGACTTTCCGAAAAAGGCCTCACTCAACAAACAATTAAGGCTTAAAAGGAGGAGAGGGTTTTAGGGAGTGGAATGCCACTAGAGATTGTCAAAAAGATCGGCATAAAAGATGTGACAACTCTAGTGTGAATATCCATGACTTAGCACACAAGGGACCATGAGCAAGAAATTAAGTTCATTCAGTTCGATTCAAAGTTGTAGTTGGCTTAAGAGATTGAGTTTCAGAGAGAGTTTTCAAGGCACAAAGCTTACAAGGTTTTCAAGAGAGGTGCATGAACTATACAAGGCTAGACAATGCTCCCTACAAGGCGTTTTAAATCAGCTCCCAATGCAAATGAATGCAACCTATATGCTTCTAGACTCAATCCTAAAGTATGCAAATGATACACTAAATGATTCTTTTTGTGTGTTTTCAAATTTTTTTTTTTTTTTTTTTTAAATTTTTCTTTTTTTTTGGTTTTTCTATGCAAATAAGAATGTAAAATGTAATGCATGAGACTCAGAATCATCAAAGCAAACATGATCAAATACTTGGTACCTCCCCCACACTTAAATCACACAGTCTCTGTGTGAGGGAGACACCTAATGGAAAGGTAAAATGCAAAGAAAAACTGGGATAAACAAGGGTTGCAGGTTACCTGGAGTGGAGCGAGGTAGGGGACCCGCTGTGATGGGTCGCTCCAGGTTTGCTCGGAACAACGAGCGACCTGTGCTACCCGCTGAGGCTGGCCGCTCCGGCTCGGTGAGGTCACAGCGACCAGGTAGGGTCGCTGCGGGTGATGGCTTCTCAGCGACCAGGGAGACCCGCTCCAGTTAACCGCTGCCGAAGAAGACGAGCGATGGGGACATGTCGCTGCGGGTGCGTCGCTGCTGGTGATGTCTTCACAGCGACCTCCATGAGCCGCTGTGGGAGGTCGCTCCAGAATGAAGCGAGCGACGGGGATCAGCCGCTGCGCCAAGACCGCTCCGTGCTGATGGAGTCACAGCGACCAGGCAGAGCCGCTGTGACTGGTCGTTGGGCTCTGCTCGTCCTTGTGTCACTCCTTTTGCCTATTTTTACCTGCACACAACTTCATTTTCCCATTGCTTTATGCAGTAAGATGAAAATAAAAATACTAATGCAATATATACAAGGATACTCATGGGACTTCCTCCCAAGTGAGCTTGTTTTAAGTCTCTAGCTTGACTTTGCCTCCTTTGGATCAGGCTGGAGTAGGTGCAGAAAGTGGAGTTAACACCCCATCTTCCTCAGGTGGTAGCTCACCAAGGTGATCATCAGCAGGAGGGCCCATTTCTTCAATGATGAAGGCTTGTCCAAACACAGTGGGGTTCTTCATTTTCTCCTTGATGTCAAAGTGGAGGATGTTCGCCTTACCCAAATGGAGGTCAATCTTGCCTTCTTTCACATTCACAATAGCTCCTGCTGTAGCTAAGAATGGCCTTCCAAGAATCAATGGGTCTTGAGCCTCCTCACCCATTTCAAGCACCACAAAATCTGTAGGTATCTCATACCCTCCAATCTTCACAGGGAGGTTCTCTAGGATGCCCACAGGGTACTTCACTGAACGATCAGCTAACACCAGAGAGAGTCTACACTTCTTGTATTGAGTGAAGCCAAGCTTCTTTGCCACAGATAAAGGCATCAAGCTGACACTAGCTCCCAAATCGCAGAGACATTTCTCAAAAACCATAGGTCCAAGAGCACAAGGTAGTGTGAAGCATCCTGGATCCTCTAGCTTCTCTGGAGCATTAAGCCTCTGAATGATGGCATTGCACTCATGGCTCAGAACCATCATGCCCTCCATCTCCTTCTTCTTAGCAGTTACAGCATCTTTCAAGAACTTGCTGTATTGAGGAATCAGCATGAAAGCATCAATGATGGGCATTGTAACCTGAGCTTCACTCATCTGCTTCTCAAACAAAGCCTTGTACTTCTGTAGCAGCTGCTTCTTGAATCTACCAGGGAATGGAAGCTTGGGTTCATAGGGAGGAGGGACAGAAGAGCTCTCACCTGCTGGAGCAGCAGATTCACCATCTTTTGTTGTCTTCTTCTCTTCTCCAACCTTTCCTTTACCCTTATCTTTCTCAATCTTCTCCAAGATCTCATCATCTGTCTTCTCATCAACAATGACCACTTCATCATCTAGATTGATGGCTATCTCCTCACCTTGTTTCTCAGCATCCTTGGTGAGGGTTCTAGGAGGTAACTGCTTACCACTCCTGAGTGTGACAGCTTTTGCGTCCTTGGGATTTTGATCAGATTTTCCAGGTAGAGATCCTGGCTGACGATTCTGGTGGGTGCTCATGGAAGCAAACTGATTCTCCAAATTCTTGACAGAAGAAGCAAGGTGGGAGAATTTGTTGTTGAGCTCATTGTAGCTCCCATCAATCTTGGAGTGAAGGTTCTTCAGCTCATAGCCCACATGCTTCTCACTTCTAGTCTGAGACTCCAAGATCTGTTTCAGTAATGCATCAGTGCTGCTCTCTTGAGGGGCAGAAGAGCTAGGAGAGGGGCTTTGCTGAGGCTGATAGTTGCTCTGCTGGTTGTTTCTTGGCTGATAACCACTCTGCTGGTTGTTGGAATAGGGCTTCTGTTGGTAGTTGTTGTACTGAAAGTTGGGTTCCTTCTTGTACCAGCTACCATTGCTGTTGATGAAACACAATTCTTCTTGCCCTTCCAAACCATCAACCTCATTGACAGTAGGAGGTATCTCCTGTTGTGGGTTACCAACAAAGTTCACCTGCGCTTGTGTGGCCTTATCAGCAATGAGTGTGTCAATCTTCTCCTGAAGAGCTTTGATCTCATTCCTTGTGTGCTTGTCATCACCTCTACTGCTTCTGTCATGGTCTCCACTGTAGACTGCATCACTCTTAACCATGTTGTCAACCAGAGCCTCTGCTTCTTCCTCAGTTCTCCCCAAAAAGAACCCATTGCTAGCTGTATCCAGTCTGGCTCTATACTTAGGAAGAGCACCTCTGTAGAATGTGCTCAGCAAGCTCTCCTTGGAAAAACCATGGTGTGGGCACTGAGCTTGGTAACCATTGAATCTCTCCCAAGCTTCACTGAATCCTTCCAAGTTCTTCTGTTGGAAGCTGGAGATCTCGTTCCTCAACTTAGCAGTTCTTGAGGTGGAGAAGAATTTCTCCAAGAATGCCTTTTTGCAGTCTTCCCAAGTGGTGATGGAGTCACTTGGTAGAGACTTCTCCCACTGACGTGCCTTATCCCCCAAAGAGAAGGGGAATAGCTTGAGCTTTAAAGCATCCTCTGACACACCATTAGTCTTTGACATACCACAGTAGCTGTCAAACTTATCCAAGTGATCAAATGGGTCCTCCACAGCCAGACCATGATACTTGTTGTTCTCTATGCAGTTGAGCAGTCCTGACTTGATCTCAAAGTTGTTAGCAGCCACAGCTGGTGCTCGAATTCCAAGTCTAGGACCATGGATGTTGGGGCGGTCATAAGTGCCAATGGGGCGAGCTGGTCGCTGTTGAGGTCCATTGGGGTTCTGAGGATTTTGTTGTTCTTCCATTGCAGCTTCCAGTGGCTGCAGTTGAGCTTGTTGCTCTTCTTCTCTTCTTTTTCTAGCACACTCTCTCTCTAAAGCTCTGATGTCTGTGGCTCTTGGAACAAGGTTTGATGTACCCTTGCTCCTCAAGTTCATACACCTGAAAATCACAAAGAGGTGAAGAAGAGAATCAGTAACTTAAAAAAATAAAAATGACTTAGTCTCAAGCAAATGACTAAATCTCAATGTTCAAATCAAACTCAGAATTTGGCAACGGCGCCAATTTGATGCTAGGAATTTCAAAGTTCCTAAAACAAATGTTGTAGGATAGTGATGAATGTCGAACCAGTTCTGAGGGACTCAAAGCAGTGAGAATGCAAGTATTTGCCTAATCTAAGTGCAGCCAGTGATTTGATGATTTCTAAACTAATGATTAAAGCTAATGCAAAGCAATAAAAATGATACTTTTAAGCTATTGGAAAGGAGAACTCATGGGTATAGGAACTTGACCTCGGGTGATCAGGATTCGAACTAAGGATGAACAATAAACGATCAAACAAACAACCTTAAGCCTAGACACAATTCTAAGCAAGCTCTATGTCTAGATGAATGCTCATTTGCTAACACATCTCAAACATCAAGTGTCCTTGGTTGAATAACATGCAAGCAATCAGTCACAACATGTCTATTAGCTATCTTAGCATCTTTAACAACAAATGTCTTTGGCAAAGTACACTAAAAGCCTAGGAGAGTTGACTCGGGCATTTCATCGAACACCTGTCGGGTGAGAAATGCCTAGAGATCACCCTTTGAGTGGCCTACTCAAATGATGTATTGAAATCACTCTACTAGCAAGGAGATGACATGATCTACACTAAAACATCATAGAACTAACCTAATCACCCTTAGTCTCCTAACCCATGAATTCAAAAGGTGATTACTCACTAATCTCCATGATTCCTCTTAAACCCATGATGGATTTCAGATTAATCATGTAGAGAAATAGATGAGAGATCACAAGAACAATAACAAACCAAGTCAAAAAGAGATTAATTTCTTGAGAGAGTTTGTGTTCTTCAATAGATCAAAGATAATCTGCCAAAAGGTGGCTACAACATACTTAAACATTAGGTTTTTCAGAGTAAAAACGTGCATAAGAAATTGCAAAAAGGTCCTTGAAAAATCATAAAATCGGTAGCATAAAGGGGTGGAGCGACCAGGAGGGGTCGCTCCGGGTGGTCGCTGCGGGTTGGTCGAAGAAGACGAGCGGGCTGGGTGAGTCGCTGCGCCGAGGTCGCTCCAGGAGTGAAGTCACAGCGGCCAGCCAGGGTCGCTCCGGTCAGGTTGCTCCGGATGGATATGTCTCTAGTAAATTGGTCATAACTTCTTCGTTACATCTCCAAATGACTTGAAACCACTTCCATTAGAAAGCTAACTCAATTTCCTATGTCTCCACAAAATCTTAGCAACAGAAGATGTCTCGAAGACCTCCATCCATGCTCATCTTTCACCCCCTTTTTGAGCACATTGCTTCCAAATGTCTCCAAGAACTCCATGTGGTGTTCCAATACCTGATAGAGACATATGTATGCCAAATGCAACCTAAACATGCCTAAATCCTAATCTATATGATGCAAATGCCTATGAATGAATGGTTAAAACAATGCAAATATGCAAGACATCAAGTATCTCGATAAATTAACAATCTCTATAAATTAATAAAAAATTATAGTTTTGGTGTAGTCCCACATTATTAATTTATAGAGGTTTCACTGTAGTCTTATTTATTTTATATTTAAATTTTATTTACTTGATAAAACTATAGCAATATTAAATCAATAAGATATCCATTCCATAAATTCTGTCACTAATAAATTTTAGTATCTCAGGTCGGTCATGAAGATATTTACGTCGTAAGATTTTGTTGTAAAAATATAGTCTTGCGTAATATACACAAGTTGATCATTCTAGATAAATTTATGAATCTGCATTCAGACATGCTTAGTGTTTACATAACCCTAGGTGGTAATCCACGTCTTTCGCATGGTGAATGGACTAAAAAAGATTAAATTTTTTAATTTACAGATATTATAAAGTTAAAATTATAGTATTACATGTTATATAATAAAATATTGAATGAAATTGTGCATATAATGTAAGAAATGATTTTTTAAACTTGTATAATTATTTAGGTGTAATTGAAGTATATTTTATTGAAGTCAATCTATAAGGATAAGCAAAAACTTATATAAAATTAGTTATAAATTTAAAGATAAAAAACATAGATAATAGAACTATTGCTTTCATAAGATAAATTATAAATATAATGAAACATAGTCAATAGAATAATAAATACGAAAACAACTGATAAAACCACAAATGATGTGAATAGTATCTTCAAAACAACTGATAAAACAACAAATCATGTCAAAGATGAATTTCATGCCACTCATTTTCTTTTGCTAGTTAACAAACTGGAAGACTGTGATGTCGATGAATTTCAGTCCGTAGATATATAGTATTCATAGTTAGGATTTTTCATATGAAAGATTAGAGACAAACGAATATTCACTCGCAAAAATCAATCGTATTAAACCATAACTTTTAGCTGCTAATTTGAAAGTTATGGAAAGTAATATAATTTAGAAATGAACATATAGAAAACAATAATAAGATTAAAAGTAATTACGTGATGATTCCTTAATATTAGAATCTTGGTGTTTAAGTTAAGAGATTTAATGCAATTTGTAAATTTGTATTGTACAATCAGCCAAAAGATCAGATTCAATCGGCGTCAATTTCATAATCAATGTTTCTATCAAATCATTTAGGCTAAATGATAAATATTTATATGATAGATTTAAATTAGTGTAAATCTATAAAATTAACACGATAGTTTGAGTTGCCAAATATAGAAGTCTTCATCAATAAAGTACATATCGCATGAAAGTAAGACCAGATGAAACTTTTCTGATAGTCTTATGTACTTTACTTTCATATATATATATATATATATATATATATATATATTATATATATTATAGTATGGAATGAGTCAATCATCCACTTTGGTATCTTATTAAACAAAAATGGTGATATTATTCCTCCATTGATCAAGAATTTTGATTTTTGAGAAGTATTATGATCATCAAATAAAAAGGTTTCAATTTTTTAAAATGAACGATTTTGAAGACCTATTGATCCTAACAACTGATTGCAGGGTTGATCGTTCGGACCTTTCAATTCATTGATGTGGATCTCAAAGACCTATAAATGGGGATATTCTCGAAACTCACAAAAAAGGAAGTGAATTAGATAAAAAGAGAAGTAACTTGGACAAAAAAGAAGTAACTTGGACAAAAGGAAACGAAATGACTTAGACAAATATTTTTTATCAATAACCTCAGACCAATCAATCAAATCTATATCTAATCTATTAAAATAGAAGTACATTTAGTATTTAACCCTGAATATTTTAAAGAATTACCATTGAATGCCACTGACATTTAATCAATAGCTATTATTTAGGAAATATTTATATCCTATTAATAAGCCTAACACGTATCATTTGGTTATAAAAGGCAACGTTGATTGAAAGCATATATTTTTATTTATAGTATTTTTTTAGAAAGTGAATCTTTGTTTATCATCTAACAATAGTTCTAACTCACGTAACCGTATATACAAACTGGTTAAAATTCATTTGACACAAAAAATCTTTATTTTGTTTTACCGAAAATTGGTATTCTGACTATTTCACGTTTGGACAATGAAACCTTCTAAATCACTTACGTAGACCTGTTTATAGCTAAAAATGTTTTAATCAAAATGGATTCAAAATATAGATATTTTCAAAAAAAAAAATTTTAATAAAATATTTTCCTATAACCATTATTAAAAAATGTTCTCAATATATATATATATATATTATATATATATATATATATAAATACAATAAAAGTCAAATTTCATATACCAACTTAAATTATGGTTTTTATATTTCACATTAAATATTTAAAATATAACATATATGATTATTTATATGATAGTACGTATAAAATACTATTAATTATATGGTTGTTATGTTTTTAAAAGAAAAAAATAGATTGTGAGTTAGGGGTGGGCTTTCGGGTACCCCATTCGTATTTGGTTCGGATCTATTTGGGTTTCGGGTTTCTAGGGTCAAAGATTTCAGCCCCATTCAGATATTTCTAAATTTTGATTTGTATTTGAATCAAATCTTTGCGGGTTTGTTCGGGTTCGGATAACCCATTTAAATTATTTTTTAAAATTCATTATATACCGTAAATTTCAAAATATATAAACAAAATAATATATTACATATAAATTTCAATAACATATATCAGAATACATAAACTTAACATTTAAATTAGTTTCATTTAAATATTTAGATATAGAATCAATAACTATTTTAAGTATTTTTAGTGTTTTGAGTATACTTTAACTATTTTAAATATTTATATTTCACTATTTATATATATTTTCAATTATTTAAACCAATTTAAAAGTATCATATATATTCTGGATGTTTTAATATACATTAAATCTAAAAATAATATAATATATATATATATATATGTATATATAAGTATATAAATCTTTTTCAAATACATTCAGGTATCCGAAATACTTTGGTTCGGATCGGATTCTATTTCAGTTATCTAAATACCAAAATTTTGAATAAATTGGATATTTAATCAATTTCGGTTCGGGTTCGTACTTTTTATTAATCGGGATTGTTTTGATTTTTTGGATTCAGGTTTTTTACTCAATTCTAATATTGACATGGAAAACAAATAGCAATACATTTTATAAAAATATACCCGCACGGGTGTGCGGGTCAAAATCTAGTAATCTATTAAAACTGAAGTACAATTAAAAATTAACCCTAAATTTTCCCTAATATTTACGGCTTATGCCATTGACATTATCTTCACATCTTTACAATTTCTTTTACGTCATTTAGTTAGAACCCGTGTTCGAAAACGCGGTCTGTGCGCCCGAATATGCGGCGGAAATACGCTCGACGGTGCTCTACCGTTTCGATTTGACCCAACTCGGCCAAAAACTCGGAAGTGTTGAAAAAAGATTCTTCTGATATTCGATTTTGAACAAAAGCTTGATGTATTCTACTTAGATCTATGAAACATGGGTAAAACCATGAAGAAAATCGAAAGAAAATGATGAAATTGATGGCAAAAAACTTTAAAACGCCGTATTGTAGGGTTGCAGACGAGTTCTGTAGAAGATGAAGCTTAAAATACATTTTTGCCCTTCATTAAAATGTGAAAAAACCTGAAAACCCCAGAAAAAGGAGAGACCACAGTTCGAACCCATGACCTCTTTATATTAATACAGCACTAGCCACTACGCCAAAGTGGTTGTTACTATTTTTTTTATAAAATAATTTTATATAACTGGTTAACACTACATAAAAACCCTAAATTTCCTCCCGGTTAATCTCCGCGTAATCTCCGATTAACTGATTACGCGCTAGGTCCTACCTAATCGCACACGTTATGCCTAGCGTATTTTCGAACATAGAACAAATAACAAGCCCACCAAAATTTGGTTACCCAATAATAATATTTGTATCTGCAAACCAATACAAATTGGTTTCATCTTTCGTACAACCACATCCCACTATGCATAATTAGGTTTATATATATATTACTAAACGAAGAGAATATAAAGGATGCCAAAATTTCTACTACCCATTTTACAACAACTAACATTAAAATTTCACTACCAAATAACTATGATACAATTAACGAGAACATCACTAAACCGGTTTATATGTGTAACAAGAAGTACATACAATTTAAAATTTTATCCGGTTTAGCATAGAATAATTTTCAATATAATTTCAAAATTTATTTTAATAAAAACAGAAAATCATTTATAATATAAAATAAGAATTACAAATTTTCTATCGATTATATATATATATATATATATTATTTTTTGATATCGAACGGTTATTCAATTACTCAAACATGAAGTGGTCCGAGTATTTGTATGATATATATAAAATACTATTAATTATATGATTATTTATATGATGATACTTATAAAATATCTAATCTATTAAAATAGAAGTACATTTAGTATTTAACCCTGAATATTTCTAAAAAATTACCATTGAATGCCACTGACATTTAATCTATAGCTATTATTTAGGAATAATATTTATATCCTATTAATTAGCCTAACACGTATCATTTGGTTATAAAAGGCAACGTTGATTGAAAGCATATATTTTTATTTATAGTATTTATTTTAGAAAGTGAATCTTTGTTTATCATCTAACAATAGTGCTAACTCACAAAACCGTATATACAAACTGGTTAAAATTCATTTGACACAAAAAAATCTTTATTTTGTTTTACCGAAAATTGGTATTCTGACTATTTCACGTTTGGACAATGAAACCTTCTAAATCACTTACGTAGACCTGTTTATAGCTAAAAATGTTTTAATCAAAATGGATTCAAAATATAGATATTTTCAAAATTTTATTTTTAATAAAATATTTTCCTATAACCATTATTAAAAAATGTTCTCAATATATATATATATATATATTATATATATATATAAATACAATAAAAGTCAAATTTCATATACCAACTTAAATTATGGTTTTTATATTTCACATTAAATATTTAAAATATAACATATATGATTATTTATATGATAGTACATATAAAATACTATTAATTATATGGTTGTTATGTTTTTAAAACAAAAAAATAGATTGTGAATTAGGGGTGGGCTTTCGGGTACCCCATTCGTATTTGGTTCAGATCTATTTGGGTTTCGGGTTTCTAGGGTCAAAGATTTCAGCCCCATTCAGATATTTCTAAATTTTGATTTGTATTTGAATCAAATCTTTGCGGGTTTGTTCGGGTTCGGATAATCCATTTAAATTATTTTTAAAATTCATTATATACCGTAAATTTCAAAATATATAAACAAAATAATATATTACATATAAATTTCAATAACATATATCAGAATACATAAACTTAACATTTAAATTAGTTTCATTTAAATATTTAGATATAGAATCAATCATTATTTTAAGTATTTTTTTAGTGTTTTGAGTATACTTTAACTATTTTAAATATTTATATTTCACTATTTATATATATTTTCAATTATTTAAACCAATTTAAAAGTATCATATATATTCTGGATGTTTTAATATACATTAAATCTAAAATAATATATATATGTATATATAAGTATATAAATCTTTTTCAAATACATTCAGGTATCCGAAATACTTTGGTTCGGATCGGATTCTATTTCAGTTATCTAAATACCAAAATTTTGAATAAATTGGATATTTAATCAATTTTGGTTAGGGTTCGTACTTTTTATTGATCGGGATTGTTTCGATTTTTTGGATTCAGGTTTTTTACTCAATTCTAATATTGACATGGAAAACAAATAGCAATACATTTTATAAAAAACATATCCGCACGGGTGTGCGGGTCAAAATCTAGTATTGATTAATACATAATCAATCGAACATTATTTGAAAAACGGCTCTTCCGCTCAGAAACGAAACGTTTCAAATGCTCCTGGAAATTCTTGCTCCCATTGGACCATTTGTAACACGTAAGAACTTTAAGAAGTACATATATATATAAAAGAAAATTTATAACACAAACTTCTACAATATAAAACAAATATAACATACCAAAACAAAAGAAAAGAACACGATGAGGAACAAATATAGAATGGTTTTACACCAAATTATCAGAAATCATTTCAAATATATATGTGAAAATTAAAGTTTTGTACTAAATCCAGTTTATCAAAATCGAATTAAGTATATTAACACGGCCGATTTGAGTTAACAAATCAAAAATGTATAATCAATAAAACAAATATTGTTTGAAAGTAAGACCAGATGAATCTTTCCTGATAGTCTTATTTAATTTACTTTCATTATCAATTGCATTATATACATACACATATATCTAGTGGCCTAGAGAGAGAAATCATCTGAACCAATTATAGTATGTAGTAGAAAATAAGCAATGACATTATATAATGCAATGACATTGTATGTAATTGTTCTAGATAAATGAGAATTTTGTACTAAATGATATGAGAATCACTCTCACTGTGACACCTAAACAATGATATTCTTATTAATCACATATGAATGCAAATTTTGTTATTAAAAATGCACCTGGAATAATAAAAAGAGGATAATGGTAACATCGGTTTTATAGTACATATTTCAATTTTGGTTTACATAAGAAACACGTATTATGCGGGATTAATGTGATTAGAGTAAGAAATAGTGTGGGATAATATTTGAATGTTGACATATTAATGGAGTATAAATATAATAATTGTTAAATATTCATCAATTATTTTTGATATTTAATTTTCTATACATATTCTTTTTGAAGAGAATAAGATCATTTGATGATTTTTGTATAACTTTTGAAATTTTATTTGTAATTTAAAAAATATATATTAAAAGAAGTTCCACACAAACCACATTATTATGCTCGCATTTTAACCGCATCATGCGTTCCAGTTTAACAAGATTGAAACATAAAGTTTGATTTATTTATTATTTATTTTTTCTTTGTTCTAGATCCAACAAACATTTTTAGTTTTTTCCTCCATTTTTAATTTTATTTTCCTCCATTTTTAGTTAAAATATACATTAATATGGTCCTAACTCTTTTAGTATTATCTACATAAACAAATTTGTTATGTAACTATAATATTAGCAACACATATTGTGCGATAATGACAAGGATAAATTGAGATATATATGGTCTATAATTTTAAATTTTAACAAAAAGAACTTATCTCCATCAGATAAAGAGCATCTCCAAAACACGCTCTATAACTTCATATTTGAAGTTTTTTATTCTCCCAAAGAAAATTTCAAAATTTCAAATTTGAAATTTTTAATAGTGCAACTTGAAATATAGAGTGTCAGTACACAAAACTTTAAATTTGAAATTTTACATTTTTTTTTGCATTTTGGTCCTTACAGTTATATATTATATTTTATGATTTTTAAATATTTTGTTGTTTATTATTTTAATATTTTAAAAAATCATTTCTTATAATATTTCATATTTGTTTTCATAAACTTTAGTTTTACACATAAAACTAAATATAAACCTTAAAATAAGAAGTTTTAAGGTTTAAATACATCTTTAGACTTCACATATGAAGTTTAAAAACATCTTTAAACTTCAAATATGAAGTTTTGCAAGCTACAAAATATAGTGTCTTTTTCTTGTAGTTTAATATTTAGTTATTTATTTATATTTATAATTTATAAATTTACTGTAAGATTTATTAATTAATATTAATGTGATATTTTTATATATGTGCTAGTTATTTATAAGTTTTATGGATTTATATTAATTATAACAAATAAAAAGACCATAATGTAAAATACAATAACTTTGAAGTTAGGTTTGAAATTTTCCTTTTAGAAAAGAATATATTGAAACTTCAAATTTAAAATTTTGCAAATTCTAAAATAGAAAATCCTTTTGTAGATGCTTTAAAGTTGCCATCCACGAAGATATCGGTTTATGTTTCATCATTTCCGAACTTTTTTCAAATTAATTACGGCTGAGTAGAGCATTTTCCAAATTTCGTAACCAATTTACGTTACTAATCATGACCTTAAACTTACAACTGAACTATAACTATAACTATTATATCATCCGTATGTCTAATCAAGTCTATAAATTTACATGTTTTGTAACAAAATAAATAAATACATCGTCCCTGACATAACACTATGGCGTGTAATTGTATTCTTTTCTATCAGATGCAATCAATTTTCGAATGATAGATGATGAGTCCCAGCGATTTATTACAAAACCAACATTTTCTTGGATCAATAATGTCACTCGAATCGGTTAGACAATATCCTTAAAGTGAAGGTAGAGTAAGCAAAATCTATTATAGTTTGCTTAACTTCTTCTCAAGTTTTGATGATATAGAACATGAGCTAAATTACTAAAAGTGATACGCAATTTCTTACAATATTCTATAATTAACTCAAATAATTTGTCATTAACCTAATGATCTCTGTCGTATAGTTGTCATACAAAGGATGATTTTTTTTTCTCAATACAAAAGAGATGAATTCACATAAATTCATCAAACATAACAAACTATTAAATTAGCGAAGTAAAACAAATATATTTGCAGATAAACATGTCCACCGTCAATGTAACATCCCGAGTTGTGATATGTGAAAAGGCTTAAGAGAATTGATTTGGCTACCTATATCACCAAAGTTGACTTACATTTTCCGTCACACATTCGTTTAGAACTCCAGAGTTAAGCGTGCTTGGGTTGGAGTAGTGAAAGGATGGGTGACCTATCGGGAAGTGATTCGCAATACCGTGTGAGTGAGGCCAAAGCACGGAGAAAGGTCGGGTGGTGATTGCAGGGTCAGTAAACAATGATTTCGAGCCTTGGAAAATTAACGACCGACCGTCGGATGGGATGGGGCCCACGGGCCGAGAGAGCGGGCGTGGGTGGCCCATCAGCCGTGGGCGGTCGGAGCGTTACAAGTGGTATCAGAGCTGGTTAGCCGTCTCAGTTCTGACCTGAGAGGCGTCTTGAGACCTGTCGTGGGGCGCAACGAGGACGTTGCATTCTTTGAGAGGGGGTGAATTGTAACATCCCGAGTTGTGATATGTGAAAAGACTTAAGAGAATTGATTTGGCTACCTATATCACCAAAGTTGACTTACCTTTTCCGTCACACATTCGTTTAGAACTCCAGAGTTAAGCGTGCTTGGGTTGGAGTAGTGAAAGGATGGGTGACCTATCGGGAAGTGATTCGCAATACCGTGTGAGTGAGGCCAAAGCACGGGGAAAGGTCGGGTGGTGATTGCAAGGTCAGTAAACAATGATTTCGAGCCTTGGAAAATTAACGACCGACCGTCGGATGGGATGGGGCCCACGGGCCGAGAGAGCGGGCGTGGGTGGCCCATTAGCCGTGGGCGGTCGGAGCGTTACAAGTAACGACCCTGATTTTAGGGCCAAGCCCAATTGTTTTCTTTTTATTAAAACCTTTTCAATTCTACTTCTTTTGTCCCACATTGGAAGTTGAGAAAACTTTTCTCCCTCCCTTCTCCTATATATTAGACTCCTCTTCTTCCCTTTATTCTCATCAAGTCAAAGTATTTCTTTGCGCGTGACAAGTTGTTGTTGAATTATTCAACGACCAGTCACTAGTCAATTTTTCCGGTGAGATTTCCGGCGAGCTTCCAGCGGGATTTCTGGGCGAGCTTTCAGCGGGTTTTCTATTGACCTTAGTTGATCATTCCCGTTGTTCGTTTCGGCCAGTTGCTAAGGTGAGGGTCTATTCCTGAACTTCTCGTACACGGTTTAGAATTTTGGATAAGTATAATTTATTTCTAATATGTTCCGTTTGCGTGAAATCGAGTCTATCTTTGCTTGTTTAGTTTTAGGTTCTTTGTTTAAAATGGAAATAGGATGTTAGATGGTTCAACAATGCTTGTTCATTATAATTGATTACATATACATATATATTATATTGAGGTGATTAGGATGTTAGCCGACCACAGAGACGTAATTCTGTGAGTTGGCCGGGGACCAGTAGATTTGGTGTGGAGATGCTGCGGCACAGCTTAGTCAACCTGTTGTGCCAAGGCTTCGAGGTCGATAAATCGTCTACGGGCGTGTGTTACCGAGCACTTTTTCGGCGGAGATTTTGGTCCGTTAGTGGGCAGTGGAAGTGCACCCCGCTAGGACCATTGTTTGTTTTATGGGTGCTTTAGGTACCGTGTTTGACTCATGTTAGGATTAAATTATATTTATTCGGAGTACTATGTCCGGGTCTATGGATTTCGGGATTAGCATCCCATACCTCACTGAGCGACTCCCCTGTTGCTCACTCCTCTTTTCTTTCTCCTTTCAGGTGAGACTGACGGACATGAGTGATTTCTATCGGATCGGTGCTTTTGGTAATTTTATTTATTTTTTTCTAGACTTTCAGATTTATGTTTTTATCGATATTCTCGAGATTAATTATACTATGTTGGGATTTAAGGTTATTTATTGGATTTACGGATCTTGAAACGATTTATGCGAATTAATAAATGGAGATTTCAGAATTATTTATTATTATTTATTTATTATTTTATTTTGTAAAATACGGGTGTTACAGTCAACGTCTTGATAGATTTTAAAGCAGGAGCACGTTCCTTACTAACTCAGTTTTTACTTTTTTGGGGCTGCCCTACAACTATATAAACCCCCAACTAACTTTCATTTATAGCAGTGGCGACTGATTAAACAAAATTGGCATTATGAACCAATTAATCTCAACCATTGATTCCTTATAGTATAAGACCAATTTGGGTGCTAGTACATCGTGAAATCGACAGTGAACGCCAATTGTAAATAAATGTAAATAGGCTAAATTGTGTTTCAGAGAAAAAAGGAATAGAACTAAATAACTACGAATCAATTACTATAGTTTTATTGGCAAACAAAAGAATGTTTGAGTGTTGCAGTTGCTCAAAAAAAAGTAGTAGAACTGAATCAAAACTAAATCTGTGAGTCTGTGATGACTATGTTTTCATATAGGATAGTTAATTTGTAGATGAAATGTAGAACTAAAAGCTCTTACAAGATTGTTTTGGCATGTCATCATGCATCCATGTACACCTTTTATATTTTTGAAACTAGCTTCATCTTGGCCACAAAAGATGTTTGTTCTTTTTTTAACGATTTCATCATGCTGTTATATTGAATGGGCTTTGTTTCAAAACTCGGTAAAATAGCACTTGCAGGAGATTCAAATTCGTAGCTCCGTGAACCATTTCATCAAAGCCAAGTGGAAAAGTGAGCGCTCTACAGACGGCTAAATAATTGTGTTCATGCCCCGTAGAGATACCGAAACCATTTGGATTAGTTAACTTTTGTGGATATACATTGCTCTCAGCTTGTAGAAGAGGGAAGTAATTAATCGATCCACAGATCAGACCAAAATTGATTGGACTAAAGTTAAAAAAAAAAAAAAATTGATTGGACTCTTTATTGCACTATAATAAGGATGGTCACGTTAATAAATCTTGTTACAGTGCGACTGACGTTAACGTATAATTGGTATGGTCACGTTAATAAATCTTATTACAATGCGACTGACGTTAACGTATGATGTTACTGATAACTAAAAAAAAAGTTTCAAAAATGAATTAACAAAGAGGGTTCAATTCAAGCCCATTCTATATCTTTTGATTATTGGTGGATTCACAAAAAGTTTGGATTGGTCAAGCAAACTTCTCCACTCACCACCCTTTACTGTTATGTCGGCTTTGTGAGTTGTCCGCACACCCTACGTAATATAGTTTTTTTGGGTGGGGGATAACTACATATAATATAGTTATTACTCCGTTTCTTATGTATAATATAGTTATTGATCTTTAGTACACTTTTCATATATTTTGATAACATACATACATCTTAAAATATCTAGATTCACTAGTAAAATATGAACAAGAATGAAGAATCTAATATAATTAATATCAATATAAAAGAAATCGAAATTTGTTATTTCAACCTTACATAGCAAACTGAAACTTGATTATAGATAAATTCATATAAATTAAAAATATATTTCTCTTATTTCTAAAAGTACACGATCCTTTTTCTCAAAAAAAAATATACGATCCCGCATCTATTTATTAAAATAGAAGTACAACAATACATATCTCTTGGTTTTGAAACTTATTTACAAAGGCATGCTACTGAAGTTATTAATTAATTTACCTTCTATAATTTTTTGTCTTTTCTGTTTAGTTAATGCATTTCTAAAACTGAATTCTAACTAAAAAAGTATGGAAACGATAATTAATAAACTTAACTTATAATATTTATTGTCTTTTCCTAATTTATTATATATGTGTGTGTTTGGAAATAACTAATAAACCTAGCTTTAAATAGTTAATGAAAAATATTTTTTAAAAAAATTATACAACTATTTTTATTATTTGTTAGTAATAAATAAAAATAAATTCACATAGAAAGAATAATTTATATAATATATAAATGTATTACATTACATATATTTTCATATAAATAATACCCCATGTAGGTTTAGTATGATAAGTGTTGAAAATATAAAATATATAGCCTCATATATTTTAAATAATATATACAACAATTCTGTTATACATTATCATAAAATTCTGATCCATAAAAAAATTAAAATACATTTGTGCCGATATACATATCATATTCTAAAAAATATGGATGATACAATTGATGGTTTACAAGACAAAATAAAATTACTCAATATAAAATATAAATAATTATGTTCAGAAATGTCATATTAAACAATTATTTAATCGGGTAAATTTTAATATATATATATATATATATATATATATATATATATATATATATATTATCACTTATACAAATAAATACTTATTGCAAATTTAGATCACATTCCTAGCCATTTTAGCTCATTAAAATTTTCAAAAAAAACTATACTTTTTTTTTGAAAATATTGCTAATTAAGTTTAGAACCATATATTCAGCATCTTCATAATCTTTAGGTATAAAAATAATATTTAGATAATTAACCAAGAAATAATTAAAACTAAACATTATTCTCTTAAATCAATTAAGTTGACATGTACAATCAGCAAGACAATTATGATCTTTCATAACGTGATTTATAAAATATTTTCACAATACATACATCTTCACTATTTTGAAAACTATGGATACAACTATACAAATCAAATATTTTATGGAATAAATTTCCAACAATATTTTTATTTTCTTAAAATATTATAACTAATGTATCATCTTTTAATACATACTAACTCATATTTATCTATTTTTCTATTTCTATTTCAGAAAATTTATTTTCTAGATATTTTATACATAAATATTATTATAAAATGTTAGATTTGTGTATATGATGTCCAATAAATATCGGTTATATACTTTATTGTACAATGCAAAAAGAAGAAAGATTATTCAATGTAACTAAAGATATTGTTATTTCTCAAAAATGTTATATTAGTACACAATGTAAATTCTGTATAACATTTAGTATAAATAATGATAAAATATATTGACACCCTGCTCAGTCAAAATCTAGTATTAATTCTATAGGATGGTCAGGCTATGCCGCATCTACCTATTTGTTGATGTTTTAAGTTTTTGTTACTCACTTCTTCTTATTAATTTTGATTGATGGAAAATTTCCGTGTAGATATCACATGCAAATTTTATGTTTTTTTGCCTATTACAAAACTCATAAAATTCTACGTAGATAATATATTCTAATACCTTTATACATATGAAGTTCTTATTTCTCAAAGCTAGTACACACAAGTATAAACCTGTACGTAATTATGTACCGTGAGATTTAAGCACTTACGCGTGTAAAACACCCCTGCCTTACTGCACCGGTAAGTCTATTTTCCTTGGAAACTCTAGTCGCGTCGCGCCTGGTTCCGCTACTTTAAAACAATCGATCAAAATACATAACATACCATGTTCTAAACTAAAATTTGAACCAGCGAGTTCAAATTTGCATCATATGATCGATTTATAATTTTATGTATATATTACTTATTGCGCACGGTATAAGCACCGGTCCTTTTCTTATATACATGTCGAAAAACTTTTCACAAAGAGTCCACGTGAAATTAATCCCCAAACCTAACTCTACTTACTTACTTTCCACTTCTTCCATTTTTAAAATCGAAATCCTAAAAGTAACAGAAATATGATTTTCTTTTGTCAACCACAGAAATATGATTTATATGACAGCTACAGTTCCACCATTTACACAATTATTATTACATTTATCCTTTTTCTTACAACCGAGTATTTTACCAAAGCTGCATTTTTAATAGAATCTGGGCAAGTGACGCATAATTTTTTTTTTTTTTTTTCATTAACTTTTCTGAAAACCTGTAATTTCAACTGGTTAAATATTCAATGCTAATAGCACTTTTAGTTGAAAATTTTGTTGCTTAATATGATGTGTCCCATGTTATGATATTGGCTAGTTCCGCCCCTGGCACGATACATTTGAGTTCTAACATAAGCAGCAGGTTTAGTGTAGGTAAGAATTGCCACGTCGAATTGAACCTACCACGAGAATGCATAAGCTGGCTGGCACAAAGTAAAATGTCACATTGTGATTTCAATTTCAGTTTGAAAAAATATTCTAAAATTAAAACCACCACACAATAAAAATTTTGAATTCAGTTTCAAAAACAAATGAACAGTTTGAATTTCTTTAGAATAATACTCCCTCCGTTTCTTAAAGAGTGTCGTTATGACATTTTTCACACATATTAAGAAAGTTGTTGAAATATATGTAAGTTGTAATTAATCATACCTCTTTGACCAATAGTATTTTAGATAAATAAAATTATTTATAAAAATCAATGCCGTTTGCAATTAATTTTCAGCTGAAAATTAGTATAATTTACATTGGAATTGTAAAGTGATACTCTTTGTGTAACAAGAAAATGAGCTCAGAGTGACACTTATTATGAAACAGAGGGAGTATTAACTATGATACTCCCTCCGTTTCGAATTAGATGTCGTTTTGGAGCAAAATTTTCGTTTCAAAATAAGTGTCGTTTTATGATTTCAATGCAAAATTTATTGACTTTTTATTCTAATCTATTTTTCTATTGGATTAGGTGTATTGGTAATGATGTTTTTATCTAGTAAATATACAAAATTAAATGTTTTATTAATCTGTGTGCCGAAGTCTAGAACGACAAATAAAATGAAACGGAGGGAGTAGTATTTAAAAACACAATGCCGTTAGATCAGAGTACTCTTGGTAAAGTTAGCACATTTTATTTAGTTCATGAAATCCAAGACAAAATTTTACATAGTTAAGACTAATTAACTTCAAAGCACACTTTTCAAAAATTTACAATAGTACGTACAATTTTAAAAATTTACTTCAAAATCGACCAACCAGACGATAGGACCGATCGTGACACGAAAGTACATTTCACAGAGTTTTTTTAACCCCATAAATATGTCATTGACTCTTTTTTTTAACACATGTCCTTAACTATATTATTATTATTATAGAACCAGTTTTAAAAACGATAGTATTATTATATTGGATCCACCGATCTTAAAATTAAGTAACTACAAATTTAATTAACAACAGCTACGAAAGAAAAATAAATAAAATAAAACTACTCACTCGGACTCCATATATAGACTCAAAGCTTCTCTTGTTTCTCCACATTTCACAACCACCACCACCCCTGCACTTCCCATTTTAAAGAATACACTTACTTCATCAATACATTGTGTTATACAATACATAAAAATCAATCCCTAAGTATTTTTGTTTTGGTTGTGATCGATGGAGAGTTACTTGAAGAAATGGTGCTTAGTTTCTATGTTAGTTTTGTATTTGGGTTTAAGGTTTAGAGTAAAAGCAGAGCCTCAAGTTCCATGTTATTTCATCTTTGGTGATTCTTTGGTTGATAATGGAAACAACAATCGTCTTGCCTCTATTGCAAGAGCTGATTATTACCCTTACGGCATTGATTTGGGTCGCCCAACCGGCCGCTTTTCCAACGGAAAAACTACCGTTGACGAGATAGGTATACACCCTTCTTCTTTACAAAACAATAGCTTTTGGTATCAGAAGCTAACATGTCTTTTTTTTTTTGACATTTCGTGTAATATAATGTAGCTGAGCTACTTGGATTTGATAACTACATTCCCGCGTATAGTGATGTTAGTGGCGAGCAGATACTTCAAGGAGTCAACTACGCATCTGCAGCTGCGGGAATCAGAGAAGAAACCGGTCAACAATTGGTAACCAGAACCACTTTTTAATAAATTTCTTCTGTTTCCGTTTAGGAAAAAAGTAAAAAAAAATTGTAAACGTTTGTTTGTTTTGCTTTTGGAAATGAAGGGACAAAGGATAACATTTAGTGGACAGGTCCAGAATTATCTGAACACAGTGTCACAAGTGGTACAAATTCTTGGAGATGAAAATAGTGCAGCTGATTACCTCAGGCAGTGCATTTACTCTGTCGGTTTGGGAAGCAATGACTATCTTAATAACTACTTCATGCCTCAATTCTACTCCACTAGCAGACAGTACACCCCCGAACAATATGCTGATGATCTTATCAATCGTTACAGAGACCAGCTCAATGTAAGATTTCTCAATTTAAGTTACTTTTAGTTAGATGAGACTATGCGCTATGCAATAAGTCCTCTGTTTTTTATTTTTTTCTTGTGCTATATCCTCGTCATGGGAGGAGCCATTTGTTGATATGATCTTCATAAATGGATGTTTATGAACTTGGTCCAAATCAATATAAAGTTTCAAATTTTAGCCAAAGATTAGACATTAGCTCAAAAAAAATTGGAAAGAAATTTATGCTATGAACTTCATTTTTGGTTATAAAGTTTCATATTTAGCTCTCTAAAAGAGATTCATCTAGTTCAGTTCTGACTTTACTTTCCTTGTTCCACAATCTTTCTTTGGATTTTTATGAAGGCCCTATACAACTATGGCGCTAGAAAGTTTGCACTGGTAGGAGTGGGAGCCATTGGGTGTAGCCCGAACTCCCTTGCACAGGGCAGCCCCGATGGAACAACTTGCGTGGAACGTATCAACTCGGCCAACAGAATCTTCAACAGCAGGCTTAAGTCCATGGTCCAACAGCTCAACAGCGACCACTCTGATGCTAGGTTTACATACATTAATGCTTATGGCGTTTTCCAGGACATAATCGCCAATCCCTCTGCTTATGGTACACATAAATTTTCATGAATCACACAGTGGATATTTCCTTGTAGTTTATACTCTTAACATATGTTTGGTCTGCGCGAATGAATGTTTTCAGGGTTTAGGGTAACGAACGCTGCGTGTTGCGGAGTTGGAAGGAATGGAGGTCAGCTTACATGTCTACCAGGACAAGCCCCGTGTCCGAACAGAGATGAGTACGTGTTTTGGGATGCATTTCATCCAACGGATCGTGCGAACACGATCATAGCACAACGATCTTACAATGCGCAATCGTCTGACGACGTTTATCCAATCGATATTTCAGCGTTAGCACGACTTTAAAAGAAAAGAGAATAGGAGACTTCTCAACCAAGTGTATGTTTTCATGTTTTAAATCAGTTGTTTGGAAAAAGATTGTGAAGTTATGTGCTCCCAAATAATGACAAAAATAAGGGGTATTAACAGCTTCGCTGAAATGAATCTAGTATGCATGGGAAAGATATATCAAATATTAATTAAGTTTGATCAATTAATATTGAAAGCGTCACGGGTTTCAACACCTTACAAGAAAAAAAACACAATGAATCAACTAGACCTGGGATTTCAGGTATTCGGTTTGGTTTCGGATACAATCCGATCGGGTCCGAGTATTTCGGTTATTTAAAATCTGTATCCAATAGGTATTTGGAAGACTTACTAATCAGTTTCGTTTCGGTTCCGAGTCGGATCGGATATAAAGTTTTAAACCAGAAATACTATATTTTTTAATTTATTTTTCTATTTATATATATATATATATATTTTTTTTTAAAGAAAAATAAATTGAAATCAGATATATATTAGTAAAATGTAAATAATTAAAACAAAGTTACAGTAACCTAGTGGTATTTCACATGCTATTTCGTTTTCCACACCTGGACTCACATGAGGCACATCTTTGTGTGTTTTATATACAATTCGGTTTAAATTTGTTGGAATTCGAGACTACTTCAGAGACTACCTCAGGAACTACGTCAGCGAATACTTCAGGGACTTCGTCAGGAGTTGGTGATGGAAATCAAACAAGATCGCATAACTTAAACCAAGACAAGGACGTCATATTAGGAAAAGGAAATATCACTTTATTTAAGGTGATAGGTTCCTGGAAATATTACTTCTCATGGAGTTATGGAAGTTGCAAGTATTTTGGAATATTTTCTAATAGGTTTATGGAAAGGGGCGAATGCCCTAATCCAACTAGGTTAATGTAATAAACTCCTACTATATAAGAGGAGCTCGTGTGTACTCTTCTCTCTAACTTGGCAAGCCGTAATAAGGTGACAAGAAAAGACCTAACTTGGTTGTAAGCTTTGGTTGAGAGAGAGAGAGAGGTACTATATCTTGTACTTGAGATTATAGTGATTTACCTCATTGCCAGGTCCCAGGGACGTAACCACATTTAGGTGAACCATGGAATATCAAATTCTTGTGTCTATCTTCTATAATTCCGTGTTCTTCTTCTGTTCTCCACAGATCTACAAACTCATACTTTCTAACGTACTACGACAAGTGTGTCAGAGAGTACTTCAGCGAGTTTGTGTGGTGAGTTTTCCCAACAAAGTGGTATCAGAGCCTTAGGTGCTGTTCTCAATGTCTACTAAAGTAAGGATTGAGGTGGAGCGGTTCGATGGGAAGGGAGACTTCTCGTTGTGGAAGAAGAGGATGCTTGCGCATTTGTCTGTCCTTGGTCTAAAGGATGTATTAGAAGAGTCCGAGTCACCTTCTGTCTCAGCTAGGAAGAAGGATGAAGACGAGGATGTTTACAAAGAGCGGTTAGATAAAGAGGAAGCTGAAAGGCTTGAAAGATCAGAGAAGGCGATGAATCTGATCATTCTCAATGTTGGGGATCATGTGTTAAGGAAGATCGAGTTGTGTACTACATATGCTTCTACATGGTCTACACTGGAGAGGTTATATCTCTCAAAGACTCTACCGAATAGAATTCACTTGCAGCACAAGTTCTATACCTTCAAGATGGTTGATACTCGGAGTATGGATGAGAATATCGATGACTTCTTGAAGATTGTCTCTCACCTGTCAAGCGTGAATGTAACTGTGTCAGAGGAGGTACAAGGGATTCTGCTCCTGAATTCGCTTCCTTCACGGTTCAACTCTCTCAAGGAAACGCTTAAGTACGGTAAGGATACATTGTCGTTGGAAGAGGTGACAAGTGCAACAAGGTCTAAAGATCAGGATCTGAAATCTTCTTCGGCTTCACATGATATTGGTGAAGGTCACTATGCTAGAGGAAGAACTGAGAAGAAGGATCCTGTGAGGAATGGTAAGGGCAAGTCTAGATCGATCTCAGGGTCTAGGATAACTTTCTGGTTCTGCAAGAAGCAAGGACACACCAAAAGGGAGTGTTATGCATACAAGAAGAAGTATGGCAGAGATGAAGAAGAAGCTGAGGCAGCGGTTGTGATAGATCCTGATTCAGACGATGATGCACTTTCGATAGGAGATAAGTAGCATCATGATAAGTGGGTGATTGATTCTGGATGTTCTTACCACATGACGTGTAGGAGGGATTGGTTTCACATGTTTCAAGAGCTGACTTCAGGACAAGTTCTTCTTGGTAATGATTGCGCGGTTGGAGTGCAAGGGATTGGTACAATCAACATCAAAGCTTATGGACGTTCTGTTAAGACACTCACGTATATCAGGTATATTCCGGAATTTAGAAGGAACTTGATATCCACGGGAACCTTGGATTTATTGGGATTTGAGCATAGTGGTGGACATGGGAAGACTAGATTTTACAAGCATGGTAAGCTAGCACTTCAGGGAACCTTGTCCGGGTCATTGTACCTGTTAGATGGTGAGACTGTGTCAGGTGAAGTAAACAGCAGTGTCAGGAAGAAACTATCTAAGGATGAGACGGTCTTGTGGCATAGACGTCTTGGGCACATGAGCATGAAGAATCTACAGATTCTTGCCCGGAAAGGGGTGATCGATAAGAGGAGGATTGGTGATTTGGATTTCTGTGAGAGCTGTGTGATGGGGAAGCAGAAGAGAGTAAGCTTCAGCATCGGGAAACATGATATAGGTGAAGTTCTCAAGTATGTACATGCTGATTTATGGGATCTCCAAGTGTGACACCAAGTCTGTCAGGAAAGCAATACTTCTTGTTTATTATCGATGATTATACTAGGAAGGTCTGGGTATATTTCTTAACTGCTAAAGGAGAAGCCTTTAGTAAATTCTGTGAATGGAAGAAGCTGGTCGAAAATCAAGTCAAGAAGAAGGTGTGTTGTCTTAGAACAGACAATGGACTTGAATTCTGCAACACAGAGTTTGACAGCTTCTGTAAGCAACATGGAATCAAGAGAAATAGGACTTGTGCATACACACCACAGCAGAACGGTGTAGCTGAACGTATGAACATGACTCTGATGGAAAATGTGAGATGTTTTCTGGTTGAGCCGGGTCTAGAGGAAAAATTCTGGGCTGAAGCAGTATCTACGTCAGCATATGTGACAAACAGAAGTCCATCTTCTGCCATTGATGGGAACATTCCGGAGGAACTTTGGTTGGGAAAGAAGCCGGGTTATCTGCACCTGAGAAGATTTGGATCAGTGGTTTACGTCCATGCAGATAAAGGAAAGCTCAAGGCCAGAGCTAAAAAGGGAATCTTCATAAGTTATCCAGCGGGTGTGAAAAGATACAAAGTTTGGCTTCTTGATGAGGAGAAGTGTGTTATAAGCAGGAATGTGGTAATTACAGAAGATAAAGTCTACAAGGATTTGAATGTCTGCAAGGAGAAAGCAAATGTCACAGATGAGCTAAGAAATCAGACGGTGCTGGAAGATACAACAGGATCTGCGTCAGGACCATAAGTTGATACTTCAGGTGGAGCTGTTGAAGAAACAGTTGAGTCAGCTGGTGACGCAGATGAGAAACAAGGTGAAAGTCTTGAAGGATATCAGCTAGCAAGAGATAGAGTTCGGAGAAGAATAGTGTCACCTGCACGGTACTCTGACTCAGATGATGTAGCAGCGTTTGCACTATATGTAGCTGATGATGTATGTGCTGAAGAACCTCAAGACTATCATGGAGCGATGAACAGCAAAGAGCGAAAGCAGTGGGCTGAAGCATGTGGTGAAGAGATGACTTCACTGGATAAGAACCAAACCTGGAAGCTTGTGAGAAGGCCTAGTAAGCGTAAGGTGATAGGCAGCAAGTGGGTCTTTAAATTGAAGTCTGGTATACCTGGTGTTGAGAAGCCTAGATTCAAGGCTCGGTTAGTTGCTAAGGGATACTCTCAGAGGGAGGGTATTGATTATCAAGATGTGTTTTCACCCGTCGTGAAGCATGTATCCATAAGGTTCTTGTTGTCAATTACAGTGAATCAGGATTTGGAGCTTGAGCAACTTGATGTAAAGACTGCATTTCTTCATGGTACACTTGAAGAAGAAATTTACATGGAGCAACCAGAGGGATTTCAGGTTAAAGGGAAAGAGGATCACGTCTGTCTACTTCAGAAGGCTCTTTATGGACTAAAGCAGGCACCAAGACAATGGAACAAGTGTTTTGATCAGTTTGTGGTTAGTCACAGTTTTGTGAAGAGTGAATATGATCACTGTGTTTACATCAAGGAGGTAACCAAAGGTACATACATCTATTTGTTACTATACGTGGATGATATGTTGGTTGCATCAAAGGATGCGGCAGAGATCAGGAAAGTGAAGCAGTTGCTGAGCAGCAGATTTGAGATGAAAGACTTGGGTACCAGCAAGACGGATTTTGGGAATGGATATTGAGAGAGATCGTGCAAAGGGGATTCTAACACGGTCTCAATCTTGTTATATCAGGAAGATTCTCAAGGTATTCGACATGGATGAGTCAAAGAGTGTATCTACTCCTATTGGTGCACATTTCAAATTGTCAGCTGTAGTAGATGATGAAGCAGAGACATGTATGGATGATATTCCATATGCTAATGCTATCGGAAGCATAATGTATGCTATGATAGGCACGAGGTGTGATCTGGCGTATGCGTTAGGGTTGGTTAGCAGGTTTATGAGTAAGCCTGGGATGGTTCATTGGACTGCGGTTAAGTGGGTAATGAGGTACCTGAAGGGAACATAAGATCTGAAACTGTGCTTCAGGAAGAATGAGGCATTTAATGTTGAAGGTTTCTGTGATTCTGATTTTGCTTCGGATCTGGACAAGAGAAGGTCGATCTCAGGTTATGTTTTCAAGGCTGGTGGGAATACAATCAGCTGGAGATCAAGTCTACAAAGTGTAGTGGCATTGTCGACGACTGAAGCAGAGTATATGGCGCTTGTTGAAGCAGTCAAGGAAGGAATTTAGTTAAGGGGCTTAGCGGAGGAGCTTGGATTCAAGCAAGATACGGTGGTGATATCGTGTGACTCTCAAAGTGTATTGTGTCTAGCCAAGAACAATGTGTATCATGAGAGGACTAAGCACATCAGCAGAAAGATGCACTTCATCAGGGTTATTATTGCTCAAGGTGATGTAAGTGTGAAGAAGATATGTACTTCTTGGAATCCTGCTGATATATTAACCAAGGTTGTTCCGGTTAAGAAGTTTGAGGAAGCGGTGGACTTCCTTGGGATGTCTGAACACTAAGGAGCATTCGGCATCGCCTGGCAAAGCACGAGTTTGCTTAACCTAAGTAGTAGATCATGTTTGATGTCATCAAGGTGGAGTTTGTTGGGATTCGAGACTACTTCAGAGACTACCTCAGGAACTACGTCAGCGAATACTTCAGGGACTTCGTTAGGATTTGGTGATGGAAATCAAACAAGATCGCATAACTTAAACCAAGACAAGGACGTCATATTAGGAAAAGGAAATATCACTTTATTCAAGGTGATAGGTTCCTGGAAATATTACTTCTCATGGAGTTATGGAAGTTGCAAGTATTTTGGAATATTTCCTAATAGGTTTATGGAAAGGGACGAATGCCCTAAACCAACTAGGTTAATGTAATAAACTCCTACTATATAAGAGGAGCTCGTGTGTACTCTTCTCTCTAACTTGGCAAGCCGTAATAAAGTGACAAGTAAATACCTAGCTTGGTTGTAAGCTTTGGTTGAGAGAGATAGAGAGGTACTATATCTTATACTTGAGATTATAGTGATTTGCCTCATTGCCAGGCCCGAGGGACGTAACCACATTTAGGTGAACCCTGGGATATCAAATTCTTGTGTCTATCTTCTATAATTCCGTGTCCTTCTTTTGTTCTCCATAGATCTACAAACTCATACTTTCTAACGTACTACGACAAATGTGCCAGAGAGTGCTTCAGCGAGTTTGTGTGGTGAGTTTTCCCAACAAAATCGGGTACCCATTCGGTTCCGGATAAAAACCCGAACCGACTCAATATCCATGGTTAAATATAATTTGATCTATCGGGTAAATTTTGGCTTACCCAATCCGATCTGAACCGGTTCAATTTCGAATAGGTTCTGGTTCGGATAATTGGATACGGATAAAAATCCCAGGCCTAGAATTAACTACGATATAGTCCAAACTCGGATGAAATAACACTCGTCTCTTTGAGTACTTATGTTTTGGGCGGCTTTCATAAAACATTTTAAAAATGTGGTGCTTTTATCTTCTCGTAGCCGAAAAAATTGTCAAAATCCAAATTGCTTCTTTTCATCTATGAGAATTATTATTTCTAGGGATGGAACAGATCGGATATATGGAAAATTTCGAGGTATCCAGATCCGAATTCTTATCTGATGAATCCATGATTTTACTTATCCTTATCCGGATTCGGAGTTCTCGGATATCCAAGTATCGGATATCCTTCTAAAAATTTTAATATCCAGCGGATATCCGAATCCGGATTTGGAACATTAAAATAAATAAAAATAATATAAAAATATTAACAATGATTTAAAAATAAAAAATGTATGTAATGTTTATAATTATTATTATGTATGCTATTACAAATTTTATATAAAAGTTATATATATTATTATAAAAATAAAAATATAATAAATAAAATTAGTTTTTATATATAGATATTACTATTTTTAAAATAGTTATTAATAAAAATTACAGATGCAGATATCCGGACTAAAAATCAAGATATTCAGATCTGGTTTTCATGGATCCAAAAATTTACTATCTGGATCCGCCCCCTCTAGATATCCGGATTTTCGAAGCGGATCCGTATCAAATCTCGGATAAAAGTCTCAGGCCTACTTATTTCTGTTTGAATATCATAAATTCAAAAATAGGATATGTGTTTGATACGAAACGGGGAAAATCTTAGTTCTTATTATCGACTCATTGATATGTATATATACTTGATACATATAGTTATATTATCAATAAGATAAACACAAAAGCAACAACTAGAGATAAAGATGAAGTGAGATATGTCGAGCATATATCGGTACATAACACTCCCCCTTGATCGACACATCCGGTTCAGGGTTCATTCATGCTTTTGATGTTGTCTCATTAAAAACTTTCCAGGAAAATCCAGTGGGACAAAACCATGGATAAGAAAAAAGAGTACAACACATGAACTACCCCTGATGAATGCATCACTGAAGATCCTTCAGTCGACGCATGCCTATCGGGTGCACGAGCTTCTTGAACACTGATGTGGCTAAGGAATTGGTGAAGAGATCGGCTGAACTCTCACTTGAACTGACTTGTAACACTTGGACCTCTCCTGCCTTCTGGAGCTCGTGGGTAAAGAAGAACTTTGGAAGAATATGCTTCGTCCGGTCTCCTTTGATGTATCCATCTTTAAGCTGAGCAATGCAGGCTGTGTTATCTTCGTATAGGATGGTAGGTGGATCCTTTCCTTTGGTTATACCACAAGTGGTACTGATATGCTGTGTCATGGACCTTAACCATACACTCTCTCGACTAGCCTCATGCATAGCCAATATTTCTGCATGATTGGAAAGTAGCTGCCATGGTCTGTTTCATGGACCGCCAAGATATTGCTGTCCCTCCATGTGTAAAAACATATCCAGTCTGAGATCTACCATAATGTGGATCAGATAGGTAACCTGCATCAGCAAAACCAACTAAACCTTCCTTAGATTGGTTAGTAAACATAAGACCCAAATCCTTCGTTCCTTGTAAATAACGAAGTACATGTTTTATCCCATTACAGTGCCTTTGGGTCGGACATGAGCTGAACCTAGATAGTAAGTTCACAACAAAGCTGATATCTGGTCGTGTATGGCCAGCTAAATACATCAGGGCTCCTATGGCACTGAGATATGGCACCTCTGGACCAAGGATCTCTTCATCGTCCTTCTTCGGACCAAATGGATCCGTGTCCGGACCAAAACTTCTCACGACCATGGGACTGTTTAATGGGTGAGATTGGTCCATATTAAATTTCTTGAGTATCTTTTCTGTATATGTTTCTTGATGCACAAGGATTCCATCTTTCACATACTCAAATTGTAAACCCAAACAAAACTTTGTTTTTCCAAGATCTTTCATCTCGAATTCTTTCTTGAGAACAACAGTTTGGAATATTTCTCCAGATGTTCCTAGGATATTTAAATCATCTACATATACTGCAATGATTACAAAACCCTTATTGAACTTCTTTATGAAAATACATGGGTAGACCTGGTCGTTTTTGTATCCTTCTTTCAGGAGATATTCAGATAGTCTATTGTACCATATTCGACCTGATTGCTTTAATCCATAAAGAGACTTGTTCAATCTGATACAATGTTGTTCTCGAGAACTCTCTTTGTTTTTCATTTCAATACCATCTGGAATTTTCATGTATATCTCATTATCCAGTGGACCATACAAGTAGGCAGTTACAACATCCATTAACCGCATATCTAGACCTTCTCTTATAGCCAGACTTATTAAAAATCTCAAGGTCGTAGCATCCACCACATGGGAATAAGTTTCCTCATAATCTATTCCTGGTCTTTGTGAGAATCCTTGTGCTACAAGTCGTGCTTTGTATTTTACAACTTCACCTTTCTCATTTCTTTTTCTCACAAAAATCCATTTGTATCCCACTGGTTTTATATCATGGAGCGTCCGAATGATCAGTCCAAATACACCTCTCTTTTTTAATGATTCTAACTCCACATTAATGGCTTCTTTCCATTTTAACCAATCTGGTCGTTGCATGCATTCACATATCGATGTGGGTTCTAGATCCTCATTATCCATCAATTCAAGTGCTACATTGTATGCAAATATATCATCCATGTCGACATGTTTTCTGTTCCATTTCCTTCCAGACATGACATAATTTATTGAGATCTCATTATTGTCAGGGACCTCAATACCTTGATCCTTGGCGTCCCAAGTTTCTTTTGGTAGTACATGAGTTTCCTTTTCCATGTCTAGGGTTTCAAAAGATTCGGATTTCTTTGCACCTTTTCTTTTCCAAACTTCTTTGTCTTTGGAACCTGATGGTCTACCACGTTTTAACTGTGGTTTAGACGTAGTAGCAGCTTGATTATGTCCCTCATGGACATCAAGTCTTATCGGTGCATTGGCAGCTGGTATATATGACTTGGTTACTCTATTTGGATCAGCAAAGGAATCTGGCAGTTTATTAGCTAGCTCTTGCAAATGTATTATTTTCTGGACTTCTAGATCACAATCTCTAGTCCGAGGATCCTGCCATGTTAAGGATGTTTGATTCCATTTTATATCTTTTTCCAGCTTACCAAAATATCCCCCTAATTCTGGATACTTGCAAGTTGTTGGCCTGGCCTTAAACAAATCACCAGTTGTTGGCTCTAGGTATTTAATAATAGTGGGAGAATCGTATCCAACATATACTCCCATCCTCTTTTGAGGTCCCATCTTTGTTCTCTGTGGTAGTGCTATAGGCACTTGGACTGCACATCCAAAAACTCTTAGATGGGAAATATCTGGCTCATGACCCGTAATTAGTTGGGATGGCGAGTATTTATGCTCACTTGATGGCCTGAGTCTAATTAACTCGGCTGCATGTAGCACAGCATGTCCCCAAGCTGATATTGGGAGTTTGGTATTCATTAAGAGTGGTCGGGCAATCAACTGAATTATTTTTATAAAAGACTCAGCCAGGCCGTTCTGAGTATGGACATGTGCTACAGAATGTTCCACATTTACCCCCATGGACATACAGTAGTTATTAAAAGCTTGGGAAGTGAATTCACTAGCATTGTCAAGACGTATAGTCTTTAAAGGAAAATCTGGAAAGTGTGCTCTAAGTCTTATAATCTGAGCCAGCAACCTCGCAAGTGCTAGATTACGAGTTGATAAGAGACAAACGTGTGACCATCTTGTAGATGCATCAATTAAGACCATAAAATATCTAAAAATCCCACAGGGTGGGTGTATCGGTCCACAAATATCAACTTGTATTCTTTCCAGATAATTTATCATTTCCTTATTCCCTTTGGCTGGTGATGGCCTAGTGATTAGTTTTCCAGCCTTGTGAACATGCTTCACATGTGAGGTATTTAGGGATAACTCTTTTATTTTTCCAATTGTGGCCATTTGAATTTGTTATGATTTTCCTCATCATCACTGAACCGGGGTGATCCAGCCTGTCATGCCAAAGAGTGAACTCTTCTTTCAGTTCTTTGTTCAACACGACATTAGCCTCAACCAGACTGGTCTTAACATAGTAAAGTCCAGTCCCACATGCTGGTATAGTCTCAAGGACTCTTTTATTACCTTGGGTGATATTATAAATCTGAAGAAATTCTTTATTTCCTTCACCCTTGGTTTCAATATGAAAACCATTAAGTCTTATGTCTTTGAAACTTAACAGGCTCCTATTAGAGCTAGGTGAGTACAATGCATCATCTATCTCTAGATGTGTACCATTAGGCAATAAAATGCATGCTTGGCCGCAGCCTTCGATTAGCTATATCAGCTATGGTTGTGATGTTGGCTGTTTTATTAATCAGATTTATGAAGTATTGTTTGTCTCTCAGGATGGTGTGGCTGGTACCACTGTCTACCACAAATGAATCCATTCCACTTTTCATTCTTCAAAAACAATACATATAATTAATAATAATTTTCATGTATGGTATATAAATTTTTTTTTTCGTATATGCTTATTATATATTTATAAAATTTTGAAGAATTGATTGGTATATATGTTTGGTTTATTACTATACGTTTATATTATATATATATATATATATATTTATGTATGTTTGGGTTTTTTTTTCTTTCTTTAGGCGTAGGTATATATATAAATAATAAAAAAGTTATTAATGCATAATATAATGTTTAACACCAAAACCAAACAGAAAAAAAAAATAAGAAAACACCAAATCCAGGGGAAAAAATAAAATAAAAAACTATGGAATTTTAATTCCTTATTTCAGAATGTCTGAAGTTTGAAACTCCATCTCGGTATCTTGGTTGGATCCTTCCTCTTTGTTCTGGACATATTATGTGTCCTCTTCGTCATCATCTCCTTCATATCCTGAGTCTCGAACCATATGAGCTTCCAGTTTCTCTGTTAGACTTTTAATGTAAAGTTCACATAGGTGCTTAGGAGTACGGCAGTTCTTTGCCCAATGGTTTCACATACCGCAACGATGGCACATATCAGTCTTGATCTGAGATTTAAACGACACACTACGGCCACAACCACGACCACGGCTGAAACCTGGTGTGATCCCGTGACCACGTCCTCGCCCGTGTGCTTTAAACATGCCACCTCGTCCTCTACCTCTACCACGGAATGAGCCGGGTTGGTTATTATGTTGGACAAGGTTACTCTCTTTCTTTTGCTCTATAGCAAGTTTAGAGATGTCGGGTAATGGAGCCGTTCCCAGTGGCCTCATCTCACTGTTTTTCATTAACAGTTCATTATTGGCTTCAGCCAACAAGAGACACTCGATCAACTCAGTGTATGTGGTGAACTTCCTTTCTCTGTATTGCTGTTGCAATACCATGTTACTTGAATGCATCGTAGAGAAAGTCTTGTTAAGCATCTCGAGCTTGGTAACTTTTTCACCACATAATTCCATCATGGAAACAATTTTAAACAGGACAGAGTTGTACTCGTCTACTGTTTTATAGTCCTGGAACCTCAAGTGTTTCCAGTCATATTGAGCCCTTGGGAGCATCACCGTTTTCTGGTGGTCATAACGTCGCTGTAAAGCGTTCCAAAGGTCCAATGGATTTTCCATGGTTCTGTACTGAGTTTTCTAATTCTCTTGGAGATGATGGCGTATTATATAAATAGCACTGTTTCGATCTTTATCACTGGACTTATTGTCACTGATGATCGTATCACCAAGTCCTTTTGATCGTAGCATGATTCTTGCATCAATTGTCCAATCAAGATAATTTTTACCATTGCTTTTCAAAGCAGGGAAGTCGAGGTTTGCCAATTTGGACATCTGAAAAAAAATTATTTCCCCCATTAGCTCGGATCATACGATATCATATACGATATCATATATAATAATTTTCAGTTCAGATCAAAATATTCAGACAATAGGTAATGCGATGATGATCAGTTAAGAGAACGTGTTGTATTAATGCGATGATGAACAATAGGTAATGCGATGGTGATCAAGGTAATGCGATGATGATCAGTTTTTAAAAAAAAATATGTAAACAGATCAAACGAACAGGGCAATATATATATGTGAAACAGAGTAAGCGAACATAACAATATATATACGCAAAATAGAGTAAGCGAACAGAACAATATATATGCAAAACAGAGTAAGCGAAACTAAACCATGATCTAACTTGAAAATATCTTAGAGAGAGATTAAAAACGATTTCGAGAAACAGGTTTTAGATCAAGGCATATTCAAAACAATTATAATGTCAGGGTTTAAAAAAAATTAAAGTGTTCTCGTTTTATTTTTTTTTTTTTCATGCAAGACATGTTGCTAAGATATAGCTACATGTATGCGGGTGAGGGTTTTAAACTCTTACGCGGGTCTAGTTTTTAGGTTTCCGATGATACCTTAGGCTTTTGATGGGTTGATCGGTCTAGAAGAATGAGATCGTCGGAGCTCTGTTTCTTCTCGTCACAGGTTGTTTCTCGTTGGAGCTTGCTTCTTCTCGTCGAAGAACCAGGAAAGGAGGCTATTTGTTTCTGTTGGCTATTAGCTAGGGTTTCTAGAGCAGTGTCGTTGCTGATAACGTGTTTGATACGAAACGGGGAAAAGCTTAGTTATTATTATCGACTCATTGATATGTATATATACTTGATACATATAGTTATCTTATCAATAAGATAAACACAAAAGCAACAACTAGAGATAAAGATGAAGTGAGATATGTCGAGCATATATCGGTACATAACAATATGCATTTTCCTAATCCTTTCCTAATTGTTTTTTTTGTATGTTATTGTTAAAAGCCCACGATTCTGAAATAGTATCAAAGTCCAACAAGCCCCAACAGGTATAGGTCATTTCAATCGAGCCGAAATCACCCAACAATGTAAGAAAACGAAATGATCCAACAAAAGTTATAGTGCAAGTACAGCGAAAGCGTTACGTAACACACACGTAACTAGTGCGCTTAAAACAATGAAATCATTATATTATCAACTGAAACCAAAAAATGAACACACATTTCACTCTAAACAATCCGGTGTGCCAAGCAAAACCGAACATAGCAAAATTACTGTATAAATCAGAGCATATTTAGATTCTCCAACAACAGCTTCAAGACTTTTACAAAAAAAAAAAACAACAGCTTCAAGACAAATATGTTACCAAATAAAAATAATAAAAATATGGAAAAGTAGGAAAGGGAAACGGTTGAAGTTCTTCGAACCAATAATTTAAGAATCGATTCCAAAACTTAATTGACACCTGTTTTATTTTCATTAATCAATATTTATGTAGAACAATTAAATTTAAATACACAATCACAACACATTTAAATATTAGTTTTTATTTTATTTTTAAAAATTTTGAATTAGCATTCCATCGATGGGATTACTCTTACAAACGTAGATATTCCGAATCTAATATAGATTTATTTTACGAGATGGTAATGAGAAGAAATTGGAGTTTAGAAACATATAACTTCCCAGGCATAGTCTCCGAAACAGACCTCCGAGCCATGATATCTGGCACCGGCGACTTCTCTCGCCGGCGTTGGAACTCCTCTCTCCCGAATTTACCTTCATTCTTTGTCTACAGTGTCGTCTTGTACCTCGGTCTCTGCTTTTATCTGCTTCTTCTGGTTCTAATCTTCCACGGCAAGTGTCTTCGACGGATCCAACGACAGAAATGAAGGAATCGAACCTTGGACCCCGATCTAGCGATGGCTCTCTCCATCTAGTTGCTCCTCTCAACAGTGCTTTTTAAAGTTATTCACTACCGCTTGGTTGCTATCTCCGCTGTGTCTAGTTTGGTCGTCGTCCCTGCTCCTGCTCAGCTCGCCGTCACCCCCATGTCCCTTACCCTTTTCGTCATTGCTCAACTTAATGAGGCAAGTGGATGTGTTAAATCTGTGTGTACCTTCATCGAATCTATTCATATGGAACCTCCGACGTCTAAACAGAGCACACATGCTCGGCTCAGTTCTCCTCTGTCTCCGTACCAGTCACCATCTCCAACCGCCTTTCACCAACGCTCGCTAGCTGCCTCCTTGGTCTTTATGCCGACAAGCTTTCATCTAACATTGAGGCAGCTCCATCTTGCCATGTTCACTATGGATCTGAGCTACACAGCTTAAGGTTATCACCAACTCCGTCATTTGCAAGATCTGGAACACTATGGCCTTGTCTCCTTCCTCAACCAGGAAGTGAATCCGCCAAAGGTCCGTTCTTTCCTCCATGGCTGGACCCGACGGACCCTCCAAACTGTGTCTCCAGTGGGTTTTCAGAGCCCCCCTCACTGTTCATCAAAGACTCGAAACCCAGCTTCGACGATCAGTACTTAATCTATAGCATGACGGCTTCCATGGAACAGCGAACCAGATTCGGTTCAGCTCGAGTGTTCCAGAACAGTAATGTGGTGTCCAAAGCTGCGCTTTGAATAATGTCCTCACTTCACCATGGATTCTAGTTAAGTTTATCTCTATTAGTTGGTCTGAGGTTCTTTGAGAAGTTAATTGTTTATATGGAATTGGAGACAACTTTAGCCTCAGTGTACAGGGTTCATCTACCCCACAACCGTGATGTTGTGTTTAACTTAAGGCCACTATATGTCCAGCCATCACAGGTCAGTAGAGTTTACAGTGACCTTATTTTTGTCACTTGCGCTATTCGGTTTCAAGGTCCATCCAGTCTGTTCGTCAGCGTCAAATCCAGAACTGGTATACTCTCCGTTTCTGTTAAGATTCACCTAGTCTCTTCGGAGAACTTCGTCAGAGCTAGAGCTACTTTTGCTCGTTCCGCCTCCTTCCAAGCTTTGCTGGTTAGTTTATTCTAACGTCGATTCCGACTATTTCATGTTCGTTGTAGTAACATATTCAGAGGTGCATTTGGCTATTTCCCACTATTCTCCGGTTGTCGAGCAAGATCTCTCGTTAAGTTTTTTTATATCTTATTTTGTTGTTCTATTGGTGTTCATCAAAGTGTCGAGGATCCCTTCAGTTTTATCATGTTTCTGTTGACTATAGTTCTGGATACAATAACTTAAAAACTTTTTTAGATTTAATATAATCTTTTCTTTTACAAAAATTATAGATTTATTTTACTTTTAAGTGATTTTTATTTTCACTTTTGTTATATTTTCTAAATCAAACCCAACTCAAACTATAGTAAATTTAGCTACAACTTGGTGATCAAATCATCATATATCAAAATGCAAAGTAAAAGAAACAAAAAAAAACGAATAGTTTAAATGTCCATTATATCTAATCTATTAATTTATGGTTTTATTTTCTATTTACCATTATAAGTTGTTATTTAAGTTTTGGACTCTTTCAAAAATGTTACAATCTAATTACACGTTACTTATATAAATATCATAAACGTACTTAAACTAAACGCGGTAACATAAGACTAAACCAATGCATTATCTACTAAACCAAGGATATATTAAATTGCAATTGGAATCAACACACATCTGTATGGTATACAAAATTGTGTACGGGGTAATGTTATGCAAAATAAAAAATTCTTAGCATATCTTTAACCCTATATGTACAACTGTATATTAATTTTTATTTATTTTAAAACTTACGAGAATATATTATTTAAAATTATTATATAAAAATATAATAGTATATAAAACTTTAATTCATGTGTTATTTTTAAAATATGCTATTAGACAATTTTTTTTTTTAATAATTCATTAAATATATTAATGACAAATAAGTTTTAACTATAAATTTTTAGTTTCTTAGTTATAAAAAATCTGTTGAGAAAAAATTAAAAATCTTACCAAAAATTTAATTTTAAAAAAATAATGCATTAATTTTGTAACAAAAATTTCCAAAGTCATATAATCTTTCAAATTAAAAAATACTTGTATAATTTTCCAAAAATCTCTTGACCAAGTATACAAATTTAAAATACAGATTTATAACTCAAAATGATAATAATCCAAATTTACAAAAGATAAAATTATATACGCTATAATATAATTTGTTTTATAATGACACACGAATAAAACAAACTATTTGGTAATAGGTAATAAATTCTAATATATTAATTTATTGTATCATATTCAAAGATATATTAATATGTAGTAACAATTAATAACAAAATAAAATGTTTAAATAAATCATTATATATTAATAAAATCGAATAAAAATCTAAAACATAAGATTTTAAAGTTGAGCTTTTCAAATATAACCTAAAATTTCAAGTCAAACATAAAAATAATCCATGCATTTTTGAACCTTTCTTTTTTCTATTCATCCTAAAAGTTCGAGTTATTCACGAAAACACCATAATTTTTTTTTTTCAAAAATGAATCTTTTACCTTATCATCTTCATCTTCAACAAATATTTATAATATTGCCGCTGTCGGAAATTTAACTTTTTATAGAAGATTTCTCGAGAAATACTTCTATAGAATTCTTTCTGAATTCTTCTCACTGTCAAAAAAAGTCTGCGTGGGTTATTTTTACAATTGGAAAATGATAGTAAAACATTTAATATTAATGAGAATTCTTTAAAAATCTTCTTAAATTTTATTCCAGCTTTTGGTTAAACCTTCGGTTATGAGAGAAGATTTCTAAAGAAGTATTTTTTGGAAAAGTCAAATATAGTCAACTGTAAAGAAGACTTCTAAAGAAATCTTCTCTCATAACGTAAGGGATGAAGCGTTATGATTGTCATGCGTTTATGCAATGACTACTTTAATTCGGTTTTGCTAAGCTCCTTCCAACAAATGTATATAAAGCATTTGCAGGTAAATATTAATTACTAATATATATACATATGTTATGAATTGTTATTAATTTGGGTTACATTTGCAATGTACAGCAATCAGAGCATTCTTCAGAGACCTTAGCACACGTAGGTTCAAGGAAGAAGTCATCCAACAACTTCATGAGAACATTTCGATCATATTGTGCAACCTAGAGAAGATATTTCCTCCATCGGTTTTTGACGTCATGGAGCATCGAGTTGTCCACCTCCCGTAAGAAGCATTGCTTCGTGGACCTATTCACAATGGATGGATGTATCCATATGAGCGCTCCATGAAACATTTGAAGGGGAAAGCAAGAAATCTTGCAAAGGTTGAAAGTATAAACATCTAACTTCACATCATACTACTTTGCTTTAACGGTTTGTACGAGGAAAAGAGTTCCTAGAAGATATGATGATGGTGGAGTACCGCAATCATATGCAGTAGACGGTGTTCCTGACATTTTCTGCTAAATTCAACGGTTTAGTGGTAGATTGAAAGAAGTATGGTGGTCCAGTGAAGAGGATAAGCATAATGCCCACACTTATATTCTTCTCAACTGCGAGGATGCAGTGACACGTTCGTTTGAAATGTAAATATTGATGTGTATTATATGATACGATGTTAATTATATGATATGATATTAATTATATGATATGATGCATATGTTTAATTTGCAGCATGTTTGTATCTCAAGTTGAAAAAGCAATACCAGTAATATCCGCAATTGAGGTGGATGCAAGGAAAGATAAGTACTTTGTCAAGTGGTTAAAATCACATGTAATATTAAAATATTAAGCAATCTTTGGTACTATAATAATGTAAAATTCTAAGTGTGATGTATTAATTTGTAAGTTGATTATGACGATCCATATTACCCCGTATGGTTTCACGATTTGGTCCAAAGTCCAGTAGCAAAGGTCACCACATCACTTATGTACTTCACACGAGGTTTTACCTTTCATACATATGAGTATGGGAGACATCGTGCAACAAGTAACTATGGAATATGTGTGGAAGGCGAAACATACTTTTACGGGATCTTGCAGGAGATTATTGAAGTGGAATTTTGAGGGTTGTTGAAGCTAAAATGCGTCCTCTTCGAATGTGATTGGTTCGACCACGTTGAGAACCACGGTGGACGGTCTGACAAATTTGGTGTTGTGGATGTCAATTATGGGAGAAGATACAACAAATTCGAGCCTTTCATCTTAACTTCCCAATCTGACCAAGTTAGCTTCCTTCCATACCCTCGCCTTCGAATTTCTGGAATAAATTGGTTAGATGCTATCAAAATTACACCTCGTGGACAAATTATTGCTGGAGAAGAACCACCTTTGGCAAGAAAACGCTATCACTGAAGTTGAGATACCTTATCAACAAACTGATGAAATTCTTCTGATCGATCCGGATAACTGTCAATATGAAGATCTTCCCAAAGATGTGACAGATGAAGCACGTGAAGACGAGTTCGAGGGAAGCGACGATGATCATTGTACTGATATTGATGAGAACTCAAACGATTCTGAATGATGTAATATATGTAAACAAATGTTGTTTTTATCTGTTAATTAACTGTTTTAATAGTAATGTAGTGTAACAAATGCTATTTTATATATTATGTATTCCTTTGCTTTTAAAAATTTAATATGAGTCTAGGAATTGAGTTGGATAAAGAGGATGAAGGTGTAAAAGGATGATGATGTTATTGATATGTAACTTTGGGGTTTATGGATTTGATTTTTGGGGTTTTATATATTTCCTTGTAAAGTTGTCGTAAATGGAAACACAGGCATGATAAAGTCGACGTAAAACCAGATTCAACATAAATTCGTCGTAATATATCAAACTAGATTTCGAAGTAAATGCGTTGTAATATTTGAAACTAGTTTCAACGTAAATTCATCGTAAATGAAAAAACTCGGGCCTGGTAATTTCGTCCTAAATGAAAAACGTGGGTCTGGTAATTTTGTCGTAAATTGAGAAACACGGGCCTGGTAATTTTGCCGTAAAGTGAAAAACGCGGATCTCGTAATTTCGTCGTAAGCTTTACGACGAATTTACGAGAACTGTACTTTCTTATATATACATGATGCCAAAACGAGGCACTCCTCGTTTATTCCTCCTAAACTCCGCCTCTCTTTCTAAGGTATTCTCTCCTCCTCTATCTCTCTCTAGTTTTTCATGGAATTAGTTTAGGTGGTTAATTAGTTTAGGGAATTACTTTAAGTGGTTAGTTTTGGTAACAAAATAATATGTAATTGTGTTGTCGTTTTTAATTAAATGGATCATTTTTTATAGTTTAGATGGTTCTTAGGCGGAAACTTGCAGCACTTATTTATTTTCAGATGTTTGGCGACGGTGCCAAGACATGTTCTTTCGGCAGCCCATCATCTTCCGAGGCAGTTCCTGACTCTCAGACATCTCAGAGAGTTTGAAGTCCTCCTCCTCCGGCACTTCAGATACCCTCCCAAATGCTTCCACCTCCTCTACCAACAGCTCCACCTCAGCCTGCCCCTGAGGGAGTAGCTCATCCGGATTTGCGGGTGCCTCCATCTGCACCATACACAAGATATACAGTGGAGGATTTGCTTACCCAGCTTGGACGGGAGGGTTTAGATATTTTGGATCCCGATAGACAGCCGAGTACTTATTGGTAAGTTCATTTTATAACCGTGTTTCCAAGAGCATTTCCGAGACAATCAAGAGATATTATGACAGGGCCTATCCGAACAGGAGCATGACTCCAGATCACGTTAAGACGACTTGGTTTAAATGATTTGTGGTAATTTTTTAATATATATATTTTTAATTATTAATTATTTATTTTAATTTTTCAAAATTTTGTTTGTTGCAGCAAAAGTGGCACTGGTCCTAGGAATCACCGAGAGGGTGAAGAGGGAATTCAATGAAAAAGTGAAGACCCGCCTTTGCAACACCGTCTCGGATTGGAAGGACAACTGGAAGATCTACAGTTATGAAGGGAAGCCCACCGAAGTGACGAAGGAGTTATGGGATAGCCTCATCGCCTATTGGAAGCTACCCTCTTGGATTCGAAAGGCCAATTCGTCCTCCGCTTCCCGGAGAACGAAGGATAAAGATGGCCATTTACCTATAGTTCATAGAACAGGACAAAAAATCTTATGTCGGGATCTGTCTAGAAGTTGTAAGTTTTAGTTGTAATATATATTTTATAATTCATTTAAGCTTATATTTATTAATAAATTTTAGTTTTAATTTTTAAATTTATTTATTATTCATGTTTGTAATTTGAGAAGACAGGAGTTTTGCCGTGTCTGTCTGATCTCTTCAAGATGACTCACAGTGTGTCGTCTAAATATATTAAAGCCGATTCGAGAAGAGGCTTGAATATACGTAACATTGCCTCCTGAAACAGTGACGGTGCTGTCTTTAGACCAAAAGGTAGGACATTCCACTGGAGGTGCCGGTTTGGCAAACAAAATGCGGTCTTGTATCTTTCTTCTGGTTGAACGCCAAGTTGCCAAAATCCAGACTTGAGGTCAAACTTTGAGAATACAGTTGCTCCTTGAAGGTGCTGAAGAAGTGCTTTTTTGTTTGGTAGGGGAAACTTGAAGTCTTGGAGAAATTGGTTTAATGGCTTGTAGTCAATTACTAGCCGGAGTTTTCCTCTTGCCTGCTCCGCACGGTTATTCACGTAGAATGCCTTACATGCCCATGGAGAAGTTGTGTTTGAAACTACTCCTTGCTCTACTAGTTGATCGCATTCTTCGTTAGCTTGCTTCAAAAGGGTTGGTGGCATCCCCGCGTGACTTGCTTTTGTCGGTGTGGTTAGGACGTTTTCTTTGAAAGGTAACGAAACAAAGAACTGGGAGTTGAGCCATAGTGGTTTGCTGCACTTTTGAAGAAATTCCGTATGAGACTCTGCACATGAATATTTCGTCATTTCTCCTTTGATTTTTGCATATGCCTGAGAAACATATTCTTCCACTGCGAAAAGTCGTGGTACAGTAGTGAAAGAAACATATTCTTCCACCGTATGCCTTCTGGTTCGATCGAGATGTTGAATGACTTTTTGAGAGTGCAATATGAATCCCACCCTAATATTACGTCTTTGCCTGGTGCTGTTGATCCAAGGACTGTAGTCGTGATTCGGCATCCTGGAAAAAGCTCAATTGTAATTGGCTTTGATTTGAGTTTGATGGATAATGATCCTGAATTTGCCACACGAAATTCTTGTTGATGCGGTAGCCACATAGAAGACGGGAGAATTTTTGGATTTATTATCGTCGTGTGGGCCCCAGTATCTATGAATGCGATGGCATCGACTGGTTTTTCTTTATGGGCCGGATCAGAGATCTTCACCTGAAGATGCGGAGGGTATTTTTCTTCTTGCTTCGGTATCTCTGTGATTTTGAAGCAGCAATCTTCGTCTTCGTCGTGAGATGATTCAGAGGAATTGTCAGAGTCGGAGTCGGAGTATCCACAAATGGCATCGCTATCGTCACTATCATAAGATAGAACTGATTCCAAGTCGTGGGTGTCGATGTCAATATCTGGTGCGATCTTTGATATCGAGCTGATTAGATATTGTTTTTTCTTCTTTGACTTGTTAGGGCAATTCTTAGCATAATGTCCTTCTTTTCGACATAGAAAGCACCTTGTTGACTTCTTGAAGCTTCTTTTCTTTCGAAAGAATCTCTTGCGCCTGAAGGTTGGTGAGCCTTTTGAAAAACGCTTTTTGAATTTCTTGCGCTTTCCATTAGAATCACAAGAACATGATTTCTTGGACTTCGAGCATTTGATCGATAGATCTGGTCTTGCACATATTTTTGATAGCTGCTTCGATCGATCCATAAACTCCATCCAGAACTCCTTTTGCTTGCAAAGTTTGTCGAGAGTTCTGAAGACATACTGCTGGATTTGACCAATGGAGATTTCTTCAATTGTTTGTCCTTGATCTCTGATGTACAACTTAGTCTGCTGACTAAGATAATCATCAATGGACGATAGATAGACATGCTTCAGGCTTGGATTATTGAGTCCGTTTAGCGCATAATATCTTCTCGTCTGTCTTTCAAAATGCCTCGCAAGATCTTTCTTTTTTAGAGAACAACATTTTGCTGAGAAGAATTCTTCTTGAATTTGTTCCTTTTGATGTGTTGGAGTGCCAATGAATTCTCTGTGGATTTCTCCTAGTAGCAACGGAATTGTTGTCTGATAAACTTGCTGCTGTCTGTATTCCCCGAGGGAATTCCACCATTCCTTAAGTGCGCCAGACAGTCTCGCTGTGAATTGTTGAATCACCAAATGCAGGGGAGACGTAATAGCTTCTGAGTTCATCCATGCATGGAATTCGTCCAACCGATCATTCCATTTGTCGAAAGGGATATCGTCGAACGTAAATACCATAACCTTCGAAGAGAAACGCTTATTGCGAGTTTCTTCTCTTGGAGCTTCATAATTCATGTCTTCCTCACTTGAATATACTTCGTTGACGTTTGGCTCTTGTTTAGGAGTACTTGATCCTTCACCAATTACATACTGTTTTGGGAGCGATTCTTCATCAGAATCTATATCGTATTCACTGGAGCTTGAGTCTGAGAAGTGCTTGATGTTGACGATGGGTGAGGGCTGAGTTTCTTCTTGAGGAACCGGTTGATTCTCCAGTAGTTTGGTGGTTTCGACAATATTATCTAGCAAACTGGTCATCGAAAATTCGATGATGCCGATGTCTTTTCCTTTGTTGTCCACCGACTCATGGCTAGATGATGACGTAAGAGTTGGCCTCTTCGGTGGGTTGACTTGAAATTCAGCTTCTTTGTGTCTTCTTGATTTTGATCTGGTTTGTTTTGGCTTTTCTGCGAAAATCGAAGATGAGCCATATCTTGATGTAAAGGTTTCATCGGAAGATAGAAAACCAGGTAGTGGCGATCTCATTTTTGGGGTTTGGTAGCTCGAAAGGAATCCTGGAGAGTACGATCCTTGGTACATCGGTAAATCTGTCGATGAACTCCCCAAAGGGTTGAAGTAAGAGTCTTTTTGTCGTTGACTGTAGATTAGACTCTCTAAGCTCCGTTGGAGGTCTTTTAATTGATTTTTGAGGCTTGCCGTCTCTGCTTCTTTGCTTCGAAATTGAGTCGTGTCAACCATCATGTGCTTCGCCATCGTCATCATCTCCTGATGTAGACTGTTAAGCCGACCGTGTATTTCTGTTATCGAGGTTTGAAGGCTAAGATGCCTTTTGTTAACTCCTTCAGTCAGTTGATCGACCTTTTGGTTTATTGCTGTTAACAGATAATTCTGAGCAAGAGAATTTTCTGTTTGCCAGTTTAGAACCTTTTCTGCTTGGCTAAGCTGAGTAGGTCCAGAAGAACCTATTGCTGCAGAAAGGATTTTTGGGGTATGAGCAACGTCGTCTTTGATGAAATCTTCTGGTGGAGGAAAGTTGTTTGGGCTGATCATCAATAAGTCTTGCTCTGGTTCTTTTTTTGCGCTGGGGTATTCGACTATAAAGTCGTACCTATCATCGCCTAGCGGACCAACAGAAGGATCTCCTTCGAGATACCTTTTGTATAGAGGGTCCTTTTTCTTTCTTCTTCGTCTTCGTTTTTCATCGTCGGATTCGTAGCTCCAGTAGGCATCTGAACAGGCTGTGCAGTTGCAGATGTCAAAGCGGCAGTGCCCATCTTCGTCTATGAAAGGATAGACTATATTTCCGTCTTTGTCGAATCGACAGGGCCTTGGGATGTCTTGTTTCTTAGCTGGGCCGTAGAAATCTCTTTCGTCAACCTCGATGGCAAATTGAGTAAATAATTGTTGTCTGAACGACGAAGATCTTGGTTTTTCAAACGTGATTTCCGTTGTTCCATCTTTCCGTGAATGAAAGCTAACGTCTAAAGATTGGACTGGCGATTGAGTGGCTTGATGAAGCTTCTCGTAGCTTGTCACCCAAGACTCCGGTAGTCGTCTTATCAGCTCTTCGCGTGATATCTGGCGAGGAATTTGTATTGAATTTGGTGCCTGAGATGCTGATGTGACTTCGAGATACAGGGCTTCGTCAGACGAAGGAAGTACAAGATCGAGTGCGTGATCTTGAATTCGGTAGACGATCTGATGATGCAAAGTGGCTGCTACACTCTTCTCTTGCATAGGTGCTCTAATTAGTTGAAGCTGTACCTTGAGCGTCTTCAACAGATTTGGATCTTGTAGCGAAACATTAAAGTTTGGAAACAGTGTTAGGAATACTGTTCCTGCATTTAATGTTGTCTGGACTTATCCGATACATGCTTGTTGATATGACTTTAATCGGGAATCGATTAAAGCTATCCTAGCAACGACTGGTAGACCTTTTCTGGCGTGTAAGGTCAGACCAATTCTTACTACACCGAAATGGAGATGGGTGTAGCCTTGTTGTTGCCATAATCTGGGTAGATGCTCCGGAATGTTCAATGATATGAACTGTTCTTCTTCAGTTGCTGGTACTTGGCAAGATGAGAACTTGCTAGATTGAACATACTCCATAACCTTTCGGTTAGAGGATTGTTTTATGAGTTCACGAACGCCTTTAACAGAGAAGGCGCTAGGCTTTTTTGCAAAGTATTCATATGGATTTACTAAAGGAAGGGTTGTTTCTGGTAACTGGTCACCCGGAATATACTCGATTTCGTAAAGGGAGTTTATAGTGGAAGAGGAAGAAGAAGAGCGACTTTTGCTTTTAGGAAGGGTTGAGATTGCAAACTGGGAATCGATCGAATGAGGTTTTGAAGTAGACATCATTAAGAGGGATGTTTTCTAGAACACTCAAAACATTCATTAATAAACAAAGATTCTATCACCCAAAACACAAGACGATGGCTCTGATACCAGGATATTAGCTGTCTTTAACCGATCACGTCGTGTTGACAAAGTCTTATTGATCAAACGAGTTCGATGATTTTCCATGTATAGGGAGCGATTCAGGCACTACCTCGGCCTTTTCGATCAAGCTCGACCACTGTTAGGATAATCACCTCCTCCGAAAATCGTGTTGACAGAGTCGTATTGACGGAAACCGATCAAGGAGAATTACAGCTAAGAATTGGATCGCATTTTGTGTATGGAAGATAGGAATCAGAGCTTATCAAAGATGAGATAAGGTCTAGAAAACTAGAGACATTAGAGAGAGAAACTTAGAGAGAGGTTTTTATGAAATTATTTGATGATATTTCACAAGGGGGTACACACATATTTATAGATGAGGATAAGGCGCTGACATAAGCGCTTACCTCATTGCTTGCATCATGCTTACATAGCGATTACATCATCGCTTGCATCATGCTTACCTAGCGATTTCATCATCGCTTTATTTGATTAAAAGCACACATATTTTACATAATTATACATTAATAATGGATGCTTATTTTAATGATCAATCTCGAACTCGATGATATGCTTGTCGCAGCATCCGTAATATTCACCTGGGCAGACGTACTCTTCTTCATAATCTTCAATTATTTTTGCTGCTTCTTCATCAATTTCAATGTTGAACTTCTTTTCTATCTCGTCGATATTCATCTCGTCGTCTGGAAGTTGCGCATCTTGAAAGAACTCTGGAGGGCACTCTTGTGGTTGTTCGTTTTCTTGCGTTGCTTGGGCTTCTATGGGAGCTTGAGCTTCTATGGGCCTTTTCTTCTTGGGTTCTAAGCTGGCCGGCAGAGGGGCACGTTTCTCCATAAAGAATTGGAGATCTTCATCAAGATCCATCTGGTAATCAATAGGGTAGTAGAACCAATTCGGGTTGAAAGGAATAGGGAATGTCTGAATTGCATTGTTGAGTCGGAATGCATGAGTTTGGAAGTCTTCGTAGGCTTTGGTGTCATTGAGGTTGAAATCAGGTCTGACTCCTCTTTGATAGTCGTTGTGGTGGATGAGTGTAGGTAGTGCATGGACCTTTTTTGTTTTGCTGTTGACTTGAACAGGACGGTGAAAGAAATAGATGGTGTGAGGATTGAAGAAGGGGTTAAGACTTCCTTGGCCTCTTAACTTCTTGAATGGTAATCCAGTTGCTTGACTGTAGAATAACAGGAATATTAGCTGTCTTTAACCGGATGTCGTCTAAACTCCTGTTGCTTGACTCTTCAAGATGACTCTTCAAGAATAACAGGTTTGATCAATAAGACTCTTCCTTGGCCTCTTAACTTCTTGATTAGTTTCGTCACCACCTCAGACGGAATTTTTGATGATCCTTCATTCGAGAAACTCTTCAACAGTGTGGCTGCTTGGGTTGAAGAGCGAGAGACGAAACTAACCCAGCAGTGTCCGGATGGATTACCCAACAAATTGACAACAGAAGAGGTAGACAAGATCTTCAAATAGTTGAAATTTTAAAGCTTTGTTCAAATTAATTTGACTATTTTAAAATTAGCAATATTAATATTTTTTTTGTAGGTGGCTCCTAGAAAGAAGGGACTGACGGTGGGAATATATTCTATTAGCGAAGTTGCAAGGGCGACTTCGTCATACTCTTCGAGACGGGACCATGAGACTTCTCGGATGCAGGCTCGATTGGATACCCAACAGGTCTGTTTGGACTCTCTTGAGGATTTGCTGGACGTGATGGCGGTGGAAAATCCGAATATGCAGAAAGCGTTGGCGGCAGACGAGAAGCTCTCGGGATGCTGATATACCATGGATTTTACCCGTTTTTAACCATGGTATACTAGTATTTTATTACATATTTAATCTGTTTTCTAGCCTGTTAGGTATGTTTTCAGGTTCAGGAGCATTTCTTGAGAAAGTGATGTTTTTGGAGCATTTTGGAGTACAAGAGATGATATACCCGAGTTGACCATTCAAGACCAAGTCGGAAGTCAACATTGCGATTATAATCGATCGATACTCATCCAGAGTTGTCGATCGATGTAGCTGAAAAGATCCGCGTACTAGAAGATTATAATCGATCGATACACATCAGTGTTGTCGATCGATATCGAGGACGAAATGGTTTAGCCGACTACTTCACCAAGACTTCACCAAATTACGAGATTGCCCCTGACGAGTTTTTAACCTAATGGAAATGCGTAAATATTCCTGCTAAGTGTTTTTTGACGGCAACCTTCGAAAGAAGCAAGTTCAAGAGAAAAGCAGAGAGTGTGAGATAGAGACTAGAGTTTTATATTGTTTTGAGAGACTGGAGAGATTTTTCATATCCTTTTGTATATCTACTTATTTCTATCTATGCAATTCTTTCATCTATCCATTGTCATGAATTGCTTAGCTATGTCTGAGTAGTCTACTTGTTAGATCTAGGGTTTAAAT